>NW_024369262.1:1900737-2077824 GCF_014805655.1 Passer montanus | reverse complement strand
CGGCCCGGCCGCTCCGCTGCGCTGCTGCCGCCGCAGCCCCTCACGGCCCCGGCGCTGCTCGGGCCCTCCCCCGTCCCTCCCTCGGCTCCGGCGGAAGGGCGGGCGGCACCTCCGGGGCGGGACCGAGCCCGGAAGGAAGCGGGGCCCGGCCGGGCTGGGCGGAGCGGCGGCCGCGGGCTGAGGGTGAGCGGGGCTGGCGCACGGCCGGGCTGTGCTGTGAAGGCACCCACACCCCCTCTCCTTTGCTTTTTCTTATCAAAAAAGCTGGTTTTGGTAGTTTTATTTTTGTTACCGAGGCCTCCCATCGTGGTGAATTCCCACCCTGCAGCCGCTCCTCAGGGCTCCGGGGCCCGGCCCTGCTCCCACACGAGCACCCAGGGCTGCCTTGGGGGAATATAAAAATACCCGCTGCTACTTCAAGCTCCTTTTTCCGTGCTCAGTTATACAGTATTGAGTGCTGGTTTCCATCTCTTTTTTTCCCCCTTTTTTTCTCAGCACGAACATCCCACTGTGAGACAGGGAGTGCTTCAGCCGGACAGATGGACAGAAGGAAATCACTTCAGAACAAGAGAAATTCTTCTGAACAGAGGCAGAAAGGTTCTTTGTGAGCACTGCAGAAGCAGGAGCAGCTGCTGTGTCGGTGACAGGAATGGGATCGGTCATTGCAATGATCTATCCCAGCCGGTGTCCCCTGCTCAGGAAGGGATGATGAACACCCCAGTGCCATTCAAACAGCCCGGGACACACTTCCCTGCCTTCATTTTCATTTGCAGTCAGGCAAAGCACACTCACATCCCAGGGAAGGTGAGGAAAAGCACTGCAGTGGCTGCGGATCAGATGAGCCAGAATTCCAAGTTTTCAGTATCGTAATCTTTTATTGCACAACACAACCCTTATATCCACATTTTCTATGTGTTTTAAATAAAAAACATACAGATTATATATTACCTGAACTGAAAAGTCCAAAGTATTAAGAAATAATACACTGCAGTACTCACAGTATTGAACATCACACATCAACATAATTATTAACAAAACACATTTGGAGATAATTCCAAACCCTGATCGTTAGCATCCAGGCTGGATTTTCAAAGGCATTACGGGTTACAATGCATAGACACATACAATTTATAATTCAGCAAAACAAAATCCATTTATAAAAGTCACAGTGAAAGTGGAGGTAAACTTATACTAAGCTCGTGTAAGTAAAATGACCATGAACTGCTGTTCTGGAAGGTGATTTCCAGTTAGAGAATTATATACAGGAGACAGAATTATCCTCTGAAATCAGCTTATTTGCAGAAACATAATGAAAGACTGGAGCTTTGTTGTTTTGTTTTGTGGTTTTTTTTTTTTCATAGCCCAAAATTTAGAACTATCTTGGGTCCTCTTCAGGGCTCAGTAATAGCAACCACAACTTAAAGCCAGTGGGGTCTACAAAGTGTCCAGGGTAAAGCAGTCATTAAAAGATGTTCAATAAATCTGTCCCAGAGTTTGGAATGCATTAAGGGATCATTTTTTTGTGGTGTCTGCTCTGAAGTCTCCCCTTACCTGCCAGGCAGTTTTTCCCCAAGTGAGCACTCTGCTTTGCCATGCAGAAAATAGAAAATGTCACAGAAAACAAGAAAATGTCACAGAGAAGCTGTGACATCGAGGTGCTGCAAACCAGATCCCAGCAGTGTGGCCCTGTAGACTCACTTGTCACTCTGCAATCCACAGCCCTGGGTGTTCTCACCCTTTTGTCTCCCAGAACCACAACTCCATGGATTTACACACAGATGGGGGGATGTTCTGTGCCCCAAAAACCAAGAGCAGAATGCAAACACAAAGAGCAGCTCTGCAGTGGGAACAAGCAGCTCTGACAGGAATTCTTCCCTGCTGCCACTTCCATTATCCCCCTCATCACGTCCCCTGTCATCTCCAAACAATGAGCAGTGAGGATGAAGATACAAAACCTTTAATTATATCAGTAATTAGCTTTTTAGAGGGAAAAAAACCAATTGATCCCTCATTGTAGGTTAAAATAAAAATAAAAATCCAGCACATGCCCCACAAGGAGCACAGAGGATCTGTTTATGGCACAAAGGCTTCCCAGGCCAAAGCTGGCAGCACCTTCCCTTTCCTCTGAGGAGGATGGGAGGTCAGCAAGGAATATTTCAGATTCCTGTGCAGAACACTGGGCATTCAAGTTAAAAGTCTATACCAAGTCCAAAATTATTTTTAGATTTTTTTTTAAACTCTTGAGCTCAGCAGCCATTAAGTGGCTGCTGTACATAAACACCTTTTCATGTCATTTTTGAGTGCTTCATAAGGATAATTTTCCTTCTTCTTATTTTCCTATTATTATTATTATTTTCTTGTTTTTTCCCCTTCCTATTTCACAAGCATAAACCAGATGCAGAAACATTTCATGTGCCAAACTCACTTCATATGAGAGCTCCCTTTGTTCCCTGATAAAAACCTCTCCACAATGGATATAAAGGGAATGTTAAAAAAAAATGGCCTTGTCATGTTTTTGTTCACACACAGCAATGTAAAAAATAGTTGACAATTCTAATTTTAAATAAATATCCCTCAACTGTCCCAGCATTCATCCAATATTCAAATGGACAGGAGACAATTTACTGCTCACAAACACAGGGATTTGGGAGTGTGAGGGTGGAAAAGTGGAGGTTGGGTAGAGGATAAAGTGGCAAAAAAGCTAAGGGAGCACAGAAAAATGTGGATTAGCAAAACTCTGACGTGCCCAGATGTAAAGAAAAGTCCTAAAGGAAATGGAAAAAAAAAAGAAAGAAAAAAAAAAAAGAAAAAGGAAAAAAAAATCAGTATTCCATAGTTTAATGATACAATTCTATACAAAAATCCTCAGTCCTCTCAAACATGGATTTTAGCAGATCAGCCACTCCCATTTTTGTTGCAAATGTAGAATTTCAAAAGCTCCAGGCCCAGAAAAGAGAATCAATGACGTTCCACAGCCCAGTTTTAGATCACACTCCCCTGCCATCCACCTGCACAATTCTTCTGCTTCTGGCAAAAAAATGAGCACAGGCTGGGCAAGAGCAGCTAAATCATTGTAAACAAAGACTGCTTGGAACAATTAAAATATTGTTAACCTGAACAAATCACAAATCCCAGCGCTAATTAAAACCTGTGGGCTTAAATTCATGTTTTCCTTCCCAGTATTGCACTTAATGTCTTCAGGAGGATGAGAACTTTGATTAAGACAGCTGATACAGACCAAGCTTTTCATTTTCTCTTTTTGGCTGGTTGCCTTCCTTAATTGTTTAAGCAATGAACAGGAAAAAGTTACAAAATCCAAAATATTAAGGAGTAACAAAATGACTGAAACAGGAATTTTGTCATCACAGCTTCTCCTGAATAACAGCAGGGAAATTCCTAAAGCCAAAGCAGAAAACACACAGTAAAAATCAAATTGTGATCCATTCCTGCAAAGAGTGCTGGAATTTCAACATTTACAGAGTTCTGTAAATACAATTATGGGAAGTGGTAAAAAAACCCACTGAGAATTCCAGTAAAACTGCAGTTCTCATTGTAATCTGAAATTGTAAATATCTGTAATTCTGAACATCTGAAATATCTATAATTCTGAATATCTGTAATTCTGAACATCTGAAAATCCCAAATTTAAATAACTGAAGTGCACAAGCAGCCAAAACTTTGTAAGGCTCAGCTTTAAGGTGTTCTTTAATTTTCTAAGAAATTGTGGTTTGCAGTTTAGAATCCTTGGGAAGAAAGAAAAAATGAAGGCAGCAAAGCAGCAAAGAAACCAAGCAGAACTTCCTCTCCTTGCAGGGAAACTTCAGTCTCAGTTTAATTTTTAATTCTGGGTTGCCAAACAGAACTCCAAGAACCTGTAACACCAAGGCCATTATTTCAGGAAACAATTGAAACTTAAATTTAGATCCAAATGTGCAGAACTCCCTCTATGCAAATTTCTCCCTGCCCTTGCAACTCGGCACTTGACAATGATCTGTGCAGGGATTGCAGAGCTCACCTCAGAGAGACAATTCCATTCCTAAATTAAATATCTAAAAGGGTGACAAGGCAAAAAAAAAAGTCTCTTTCTTTGCAAGACAATTTGATCCTTAAGTTCTTGGAGTTATTTTTAAAATTGTCTTAGAAAACAGAGAATTTTGATCACTGTCATTAATGTTTCTGAAGAGTTTTGGTCAGAAGTTTAATGAAGCAATAGCTATGGATTAATTAATCCAATGGAATGCAATATACAAATATTTACTTTTCTTTCTCTTTAAGATTATTTGGAAGCCCCTTCAAGGAGGTTGGGGTTTTCTGTACCTCACAAAACAATAAGATTTGCAGACTTTTCTCCCTCTCAGTTTTGGGCTGAATTCAGTAGCTGAAATTTGGGATGTGGTTGCTCATGTCAGAAGTACAAAAATGACCTTCTGAAGAAAATCTGATTCTGCAGTGCTGCCTCTTCCAGCATGGAAAGGAATTTCCTACTGCTTTAGAGTGGAGAAGTATCTGCATATGAAGTTTGAATTTTGTTTTTCCTTCTATGACACCAAGAAGGGTCAAGAAGAAAGGTAAAATTAAGATTTAATTGTCTGAAAAAGGTGAGGTGAAGGAAGCACTTGTCTAATATCATCTGACTTTAAGTCTAAAATAAAGTTTAATATCACAGAATGTAAAAAGAGTCAGTAATAAAATAATATACATTAAATATTCCTCTTACTACTGCTGATAGGAAGATACAGACAGGGTTTTCTCATTTACCAAAAGCCTTTGCAAATGACCTGATTCTAAAGAGCTTTTTTTTTGTAGATATTGTAAACATTTAAAATTTCTAAGGCTAAAAACAGGCACAAGTCTTCCATGAACAGTTATTATTCCTAAAAGCATTAAGGAATATATTCCAGATCTGCTATTCCTTTTGATAACAACAGAAATAATTGAAGTACAACATTATAATTCACAACATAGATTCTTAATTTAAAAAGAAATACAGCTTAATCCTGACAACAATTAATAATATATAAGGAATATTCCTTTTTTTTTTAGTTATCTAGTACATCAAAATGACATTTCCAGATCTTTGTGCTGGGTGTGACTCAAACTTTATAAAGCTGAAGGAGGAACTAAAACATTTCTAAGAGGGTAAAACTGAAATGTCAGCTTTAGTAGCACCCCAGATTGCCAAAAATGCAGGAAAAATCTGCAATTCCATCCTGAAGCCACGTGGTTGGTGGCACCTTTCAGCAGATGTTCAGCCACTCCCCTCCACCCTTTGCATGAGGTGATTTTGTTTTGTGCCTCGTTAAGGTACCTGAGCCAACAGTCTGATTTCAGGCTGGTTTTTCAAGTTTCCAGAGGTGTTCCCAACCCCTGCCAGCAGGCTGATCCCAGGGAATGTGAGCAGCAAGGCAACTGCCAAGAACATTTGTCCTTCAGGAGTCCTCTCACCCCTCGATGTGCCACCACAGCCACCACAAAGTGACCTTGAAAGAATTTGTCCTCTAGGAGTGCTTTCACCCCTTGCTGTGCCACCACTCTCACCACCAGGCGATCTTGAAAGAACATTTGTCCTCTAGAAGTCTTTCACCTCTTGCTGTGCCACCACACTCACCACAAGGTGACCTTGAAAGAAGATTTGTCCTCTAGGAGTGCTTTCACCCCTCGATGTGCCACCACAACTCACTACCAGGCAATCTTGAAAGAACATTTATCCTTTAGCAGTCCTTTCACCCCTCGATGTGCCACCACACCACCAGATGATCCTGAAAGAACATTTGTCCTTTCACCCCTCGATGTGCCACCACACTCACCACAAGGCAACCTTGAAAGAACATTTGTCCTCTGGGAGTCCTTTCACCCCTCGATGTGCCACCACACTCACCAGCAGGCGACCTTGAAAGCACACTTGTCCTCTGGGAGCCCTTTGGCCCTTTGCTTGGCTCACCACCAGGTGATCTTGAACTCGTAGATGGGGCGCTTGCAGTAGTAGTGGTTGATGAGGTGCTTGTCGCACACGCCGATGCACTGGTGGTCCACGGTGATGCCGCGCGCGGACAGGTCGGTGACGATGCAGTGCAGCAGGTCGTAGACGTCGGCCACGGCCTCCCAGGGCCCGAAGGACACGTCCACCTCGCAGTGGTGCTCAAAGAGCTTGGTCTCGCTCTCGCTGCGCTCGAAGCGCAGGGAGTTGAAGTGGGGGCACTCGTAGGGAGTGATGGGCATCTCCTCCTTGAAGACGCACACCTTCAGCTTGGCAAAGCGCGCCTTCCTCTGCATGGCTCGCAGCTTGGCTATCTCGATGATCCGCTCCAAGTGGTCTGGAAAAGAGGCAGGTTGAGGGTCCCGACCACGGCCAAGGAAAGGGATCAGAAGCAATCACTGCACGTGAAACGTTTCACTGCAGCTTTCTCAGCATGATAATAGCAGCAGGCAGCAAATCAGTCTCAATTATCTGGTGAGCTTGGTGGCCTTATCACATTAAATATACATATTAATTAATATATTACATAATTTATATATATTGTATTTTTATATTATATAATAAAATATAATAATTATGTAATAAATTATATTATATGTTATATGATATATATAATAATTATATAATAAATTAAATTATATGTTATATGATATATATAATAAAATATAGAATAGTCAAATCAGTCTTGGTTATCTGGTGAGCTTGGTGGCCTTATAATATAAAATATATATATGAATTAATATATAAGTACATAATGCATTATATTTTATATATTACATAATTACATATAGAATAACTATATATAATAAAATTCTATATAATATTATATATATTATATAATATACATAAAATAAGATACAGAATAAACAAATCAATCTCAGTTATCTGGTGAGCTTGGTGGCCTTATTATATTAAAAATATATAAATTAATATATTTATAATTGATATATATAATATATATTATATATAATTATATAATATATAGAATAATCAAATCAATCTTCATTATCTGATGAGCCTGGTGGCCTTATTACATGCCCAAGTTATCTGGCCTCACTACAAGGCCAAGTTCATCCACCTGCAAGTCCTGACAGAACAAATGCAGACAAACCCTCTCATTTAATAACATTATGGCCTAACTTTGCTCCCTTTTAAGCACCCAAACCCACACCCTGGGATGCAGCAGGATGTGGAAACCTCAAAGATCCAAACAGCACAAAAAATACAGAATAAAATTCCCAGCTGCAATGGGATCAGTCTGGGAGCTGAGAGCAGACTGAAAGCACCAGGTTTAACACTGTAGTCCCACTAGAAGAAACAGTCAGTGCTACTTTGTTTATTTACCTTTGTAATATGGCATTAGGCCCAGGAAAGCTTGTCTAACTTTTTCTCCTTTAAGAGGCTGGATATCCTCTAGATTGTCTAGCAAGGGTCCTATGGAATAATACTGAGCTTCCTTGTACACTGACCTCACTCGCTCTCGGGGGGGCAGCTCACCAGATCGTAGGAAGTTTAGTATGTCTCTGAAAAAAAAAAGGCAAAAATATCATTAACAAACACATTTCTGCCAAAACTGCTGCAGGTGGGAAAGGACAGGAAATGCTGGATATTCATTGTTTGCTCTACTGAGACAGTAACTGGAATAAATGAGCCTCATTCCAAACATTTGTTTGAAAAACTGTTTGCCACGTTCAGGTTTCCAAGCCATTATTTCACATTTTGCCTCAGCTGATGTCAAAACTCATTTGAAAAAATATCAGTGTATTTTAAACCAAACATTTATTGTGGAGGAAACCATTTACAACACTGAAGAGGCCAGAGTGTTTCATGGGAAAGAAATTGTGGTCACCGCATTTCAAATTTAGGTCTGGGACAAAATAAACTTTTGCATTTTCCCAGAGAATCATTTTCATGGACATTTTACTCCACACAGATCCAGCTGAATGCATGGGACATCTGCAAAGGAGGTTTCTCATCACAGATCAGGGCCATTTACAGAATAATAATCAGAACTTTTAAAAAGAGAGAGAACACTTCCTTGTAGTTCTAAAACACTGTTCAGCAACAGGATCTTTTGACAGAGAGAGAAATCACTTTATAACTATTAACTAACCAACAAAACCTTATCAAATAAACCAAAGAAATCACTTTGTAAGTGTTAACTAAGAAAACCTTATCAAATTAAAGAAGCATTACTGCAATCTTAGAATGACAACAAATAGAGCACCTGCTAACCTGGCTCTCTGTTCCAGCTGTATTTTCAACTGAGGTTGATAACATCACAAATTAATTGATTTTCCAACATGTAAAGACACAATTGTTTTAGAATAAATACAGTGGCTTAATCTGTCTCTGTCCCAGATTATGGTACAACCCAAAAGTGATTTGAAAATAATTCAATGCTCCTCTGTTGAAGGCAATAAGGAAATGTCTATAAAGGAGCAACACAAAATTTGGGACAAATTGCAATATGTGCTTTGGGTAAAGACCTGAACCCATGAACACTGATCACCTTTTTTAGTAATCTCACCCCAATCCAAACAGAGTATTAGTAATAATGGTTAGTTTAATTAAAAATAAAATAAAAGCTGAGCACTTAGGAGGGATCCTGGAGGTGAAGGAATATGGCACTACCAACAAAAATAAATTAGGAAAAGAAATTCTTTAAAGGCTTGTGCTTTGTTGTAGCAGTTATATTCTGCTTAAAGATTAAAAACATTGTATTTCCAACTGTGTGAGAATACTACACTCATTTCTTCCATTCCCTCTTCCTCACAGATACTGAATATCAATTTAAACCCAGCACTGTGCAAGGAGTTTCCTATTTCCAAACACTTCTTGAAACCACCAAAACAACTTGATACCTTGAAAGGAGATACTCTAGGGGAGACAATGCACAAATTCAAGGAGATCTCTAGGGGAGACAATGCACAAATTCAAGGAGATCTCTAGGGGAGACAATGCACAAATCCAAAGCATTTCTTGTCTTCCCTTTCCCATTGCACAACCAACAAAGACTTTTCAACTGCAGTTACTCCTGCGATGCTTTGAAGGCGTGCAGCGTTCAATGCTGCACTTTAAGGCAAAGAACTGTTAAAAACAAGTGTAAAAATCAGTTTTCAGTAAGAGGTTGCCAAGCTTGCCCTGAGGGTGTGTGCTTACCCGAAGTAGGTGCCATCCCTGTCGATGAAGTACCTGCCCTCGGCGTCCGTGGGGATGTAGTGCCTGCCGCTGAACATGGCTGCCAGCATGGTGTCCTCGTACCTGCGCAGCGTGGACAGTCTGGTGGTGAAGAACATCCCCCCCACGTTCAGTGGGACAACTTCTGGGAACTGCAAAGGCAACCAGGACATCAGAAAGGAGCTGCCAGTCCTCTGCAGGTGACAGCACAGCTTTCAAAAGGCACTTGCAGTTTGCCACCGGGACAATGTGTGGTTCCTGCCCGGCTGCCACAGATCAGGGAGCTCTGAGGGGTGAAAATTGGGATGCTTTGGATGCTGGGAGGAATCAGGGAGTGGTTTAATTGCAGCTGGGAATCTGAAACAGCAGAAATCACTCAGCTGGAATGGCAGATATTTGAGATATTAATGCCTCCTCTTGGCTCTTTTGGGGAAAGGAAATAACAAAACAAAACTCCAGCCTTATACAGAGAGGGAGAGAAAAAAAAAGGGAAGAAATCTCAGGTCAACCTTAGGACTTGCACACTGCTGGTTCCTTTACACAACCAGACTATACTATACACTGAAAAAAAAATTGCATTTGTTTACATCAGGCCTCAAATCTTACTATCACACCTCAGGCTGCCTTAAGTACCAGAATAAACACTTGATTGCATGTCTCAAGTCCAAACCTGGACGGAGCTTGTAAGTAAAGCTGCCGAGCTACTCAAATACATTCCAGAGACTGAGTTTTATTCAAACGTGTTAAGCGAGCTGAGTATCCACAAGGAAATGCCGAATTCTCCAGCACCTGAGCAGTCTGTGCTGCCGCGGTCATGCCGGTCTCAGGTGAGCTCTTACCTGCTGGGGCAGCAGAGGTAGCGCTTGTCCTGCCTGGGTGGCGGTGGGAGTGGCCGGCTCTTGGAAATCATCCTCTGCATCCGAGCTCGACATGGCATCATCCGGGGTGGCACTCACTTTGTTCTGCCCCGTGACTACCACCATCCCTCTGGCTCTGGGGAGCAGCTCTGCCGGGTAGGAGGCCGTGGCAGTGCTGAAGGGAGACCCAAATTAATCACCCCAATTACCCCAATGGCCGGCGCGCTCCCCGCAGCGCTGCCAGCAGCAGCAGCGTTATTCCCGGGAGGAGGAGGAGGAGCAGGGATGCCAGGCACCCCCGGGCAGGGCTGCGGGCAGGAATGCCGCTGGCACAGCTGCTCCAAGGCCCTCCAGCCGCGGAGCCGCTGGCAGGGGCTGGAAGAGCCCGGCATCCATTGGCTGCGCGGTGCAGGGAGCGATTGGCTCCGGCGCGGCTTTGCAGGAAAATGTCATTTGCTGGGAGAATTTGGGTGGCCGCTGTCCCAGCCTGTCCCTCGCCAGGGGCGGGATGCAGGAACACGGCCCTGCCAGGGGCGGGATGCAGGAACACGGCCCTGCCACATTGGCGACGCCCGGCTCCGTCTGTCACCTTCAGCCGCGCGCCGGCAGCGGGGACGGGCACGGGCACGGGCAGGGCTCGGCCGGGCTCTGGAATTCCCTGGGAAATGGGAAAACCGGGATTTCTCAGCAGCCGGGAAAGCAGGCGGTTCCCTGCCCGCTGCATCGCATCACGGCACACACGGACGCGCAAGTGAGACACGAATAATTAACTCCCCTCAGCACGCTGCTAATTATCAGCTGCGTTTAACACCTCCAAGGCGCCTCAGTCCATCCTCAAGGGGAGAATGGGATGCGCTGACAAACTGCACGATAAAAATAACAACTGAGAGAGAAGCCCGCTGCTCCCCTTACACTGCGTTATGTAAAATCCCCGTTCCCAGGGTGTCTCCAGCAGCACCGCAACTCCCTAACAAAGACATTCCACCTCCAGAGGCTTTACCCACCTCCAAACCTTCCCTCAAACCACCATAAAATATAGAAAGGGGAGGATTATTTGCACAAGCACATCTGGCATGTTTATTTATTAACTAAAGGATGCTTCCCCTCAAAACCAGCAAGAAAAAAAGACACAAAATTTGAAAGTCTGCCTTAATAATGCTGCCAACAGTGATTGTGCACACTGCTAGATCTCAGCTCTTATAGGAAATACTGAGATCAGAGTGAACCCAGACAGAGCTGGGATGCTCCTGAGCAAAACAGGTTCTGTATGGAGACCTGATCAGACCAAAATCTCCACATTCTGTGGGAGTGTCCACAGCCTCCTTGCCCTAAAATTTGGAGATGAATTCTAGATCCTGTTTAACCCCCTAATAAATATAGATGAGTAGCTACTGTGAAGTTCCAAACATCATTAAGAGGGTTGGCTCAGCTCAGAGAGGGATTTAATTTCTCTTCTCTACAGTTCATAATCATTTTTCCACCTCAGTCCAGTGCACAGGCAGATAAATAAGGATGGAAGTGCTTCTGAAGGGCCACACCCTATTACCAATTTTAATGTTTGTCCTAAAACAACGTTTATTCTGACATCATTAGATATCCAAACAACTCAACTATGCCTCACAGGTATAGTTTAGATATATATATAGATATATAATAGACAAAATATAAATGAAAGATTATTTAGCTAGGGATTCCTTTAAGGACATAAACAAATTATCAGCCAGAAATGTTTGCAGGCCAGCATTTATAAGATGCACAGTCAAAAATTGGGGGTGAGCCTGTATTTACTGTGAAAGTATTATTTATAAAGATGTCACCTGACACCAGTGCTTTGGCTGCTATTTCTAGTTCTCTTTAAAGTACTCAAAAAGAACACAAGAATGAGCAAAAATGTGTTCTTTGTCTGCATTTTTCAAGGATGTCCCATAGATTTCACTAAATGGAGTTTAGTGTGAATAAACAACATTCACTCCATTAACTGTATCAGCATTATTGACCACAGGATGGGTTTTTGGGGTAAGTTCATCCATTTGGCACTGCATCAAAAAGGGCCAGTTTCCTAAGGGAGGTAGAGGCCTGAGAAAAAGAGATTTTTCTCCCTCTTTCATGATCTCCTTCAATATGACACCAAGGTTTAAGAAAAAAAGCCATGAGAGCATGAATTATGTTGTGCTCAGGATACCAACCTCCTCTGCCATTGGAACATCCACACAGAACAACGCCTCAAAAATGAGGTTTAGGCCATCATGAGAGCAGGATTTTGAGAACAAGCTCAGTGGCAATAAAAAGATCAATGACTGACAAGTGGAACCTGTTTTTTGACGTTCATGAAAAGGTGAGTGCAGTCCCTCTCTAGGCTGGCTTCACCTGTTCACCCAGGGAGCAGTGAAACAGAGCTGTGCTGACAGGAGCAGAGTCCTCCTGAAAGAAAACCAGAAGTTAATCTCTGCATTTCATGAAGAAAACACATCCAGCTGAATCCCAGAACAGTTTGGGTTGAGCTGGACCTTAAGGATCATCCAGTTCCAGCCCCCTGCCATGTCCACAGACCAGGCTGCTCCAAGCCCCATCCAAACCTGGAATGATCTTTTTCTTTTCACTCAAAGCACCTGCAATAATTATTTTTAACTATGTGTAGAAATATTCCCTTCTTAAGTCTCTCATTAAATTTACAGAATTTATTTATTTAAACTAAGCAAGTACTGCCATTTCACCTTCAAATACATCTAGGTCTAGATCAACAGAAAACACCAGCAATAAATAAAATTGTCATTAAATCAAATATCACATCAGCAGCATCCAATTCTACCAGAAATGTGTCCTTCCAGTCCTTCCACCTGTCATTTAAAAGCAGGGATTACTTCCTGGAGCTTTGCTGGGGACAGCTCAGATGTTGTTCCACACACAGAAAGCTGAGTAACTGAGCTGGCCCTGCCAGTTTGGCTTCATTCCCCAGAGAATGACAGCAACCCTTGAATTGGGCTTGATGCTGAGATTTAGAAAAGCTTTTCAAGGCTCTGTTGTTGTCTCAACTTCTCCATATTGGTTTAAACAACTTCTTCTTAAGTACCTTCTGAGGTTGCACCAGTGCTGGCAAAGTTACAAACCCCAAAAAAGTTACATACCAATGAAAAATGAGATGATGGTTATACAGTCAAAGGTTTTCTATCGAGGTTCAGATGTATGAACCCATTGTGGGAGTCCCACACCAACTCCTGTTCAAAGGTAACTCTTTGGGATGTGTTTTCTTTGGGAGATACCAACTGGAATGTTAGAAGGCTCCCCCTTTTTAAAGAGAAACTGGGGTAGAATGAGACCTGATTTAGCAGTGTCTGCATCCCCAACTTCCAGAGACACAGATGATTGTAAGGTTTGTGTGAACACAGAGGGAAATGACACAACATCCAGTAAATTCCAATGAATCTGTGTCAGAGCAGCAAAGAAACACAAAGAGGGGCAATAAACTGTGTTACACATTGGCCTGGAGAATCCTGGACTGTAAAATCCCAGCATCTCTAGTCATAAACAACAACGATGAAAGGGCAGTGTAACCCAGCTTTGCAGCCGAGAGCAAGGACAGGGTGTGTGGATGGGCAGAATGGGACTCTCCATCCCAGTGACCCCGCAGGACAGCAGGGACACCTGGCAGGGGCTGGAGTGACCGGGGTAAAGGACACCGGGGCTGGCACTGCCCCTCATGGAATCCCACTGCTTTCAGGACACCGGGGCTGGCACTGCCCCTCATGGAAGCCCACTGCTTTCAGGACACCGGGGCTGGCACTGCCCCTCATGGAAGCCCACTGCTTTCAGGACACCGGGGCTGGCACTGCCCCTCATGGAAGCCCACTGCTTTCAGGACACCGGGGCTGGCACTGCCCCTCATGGAAGCCCACTGCTTTCAGGACACCGGGGCTGGCACTGTCCCTCATGGAATCCCACTGCTTTCAGGACACCGGGGCTGGCACTGTCCCTCATGGAATCCCACAGCTCTGAGGACACCGGGGCTGCTCTCACTGCTGCTGGCACTGCCCCTCATGGAATCCCACAGCTCTCAGAGCTCGGAGCCGTCTGACAGCTCTGAGGAGCACAGGCATCACCACAACGCCTGGATGGAGCAGCACAAACCCAGGCGGCGGGCACGCCAACAGCCAGGCAAATAACCAATCATTCATTAATAATTAATTAACTCTCACCTCGCCAGGGTGACAGCCTGACTGGCACCCCGCTCGAGAGGGGCTGCCCCGGCCGCGCTCCCTCCGCTCCCCTCACCCCTCCAGCCCCGCGGCCTCCCCGCCGCTCCCTCACCTGCCGCGGGTCGGTAGCGGAGCCCGGCCGCGGGGAAATTCCCGCCGGGGATGGAGGGGATGAGGGAGGGCTGAGGGGACGGCCCGGCTGTCCCCGCCCTTGCTCACCTGCTGCCCGCCCGCGGCTGCGGCTGCGCTCCGGCCCGGCCCGGGGGAGCGGCCGCGCCCCCGCGTCACGTACGGGCCCATCCGGGTCCCGGCGGGAGGAGCCGCCCCGGCGGCAGCTCCGGGGGCTCCGGGGCGATCCCCCAGCGCCCGGCGGCTCCCGGGAAACGCCCGGCGGTGTCGGCGGGGCCAAGGAGCGGCCTCGGGAGCGGCGGGGCCGCGCTGCCCTCAGCCGGCGGCAGGGGAGGCCCGGAGCGCGGGGGGAAGGAGCGCGGAGATCGCCCTCCTCACGGCACGGAGGGTTTGTCATCACACACATTTAAAATGAGAAACGGAGGGAAAGCAGAACTCCGTCAGATCCACAGGCCGGGGAAATACAAATGTCTCAAAAGCAGTGGGGAAGGTTGAAACCGCCCTCATCGCCTCGAACCAGCGAGGGGAGCAGGATCTGAGCCGCAACAACATCCCAAAAATAACTTACGGAAATATTCACGTTCCACGTTGTACCCTAAAGATCCAAGCTTTAGGGTACAGCTCACAGCAGCAGCTTCCTCCCAGCAGAGCATCTCTGAACAAAATTGCTGTTAAGGAACAAATTCAGGAGTCTAAAATTACCTACTTCTACCTGCACCAAACAAACCTCACGTTACACCTCAGTGGGACACTCCAATTTAGTATTTCTTCATCACCCAGCTATTAAAAGCACACAAAAAGCATTAAATTGCAAACCTTAAAATAAAATCCAAAGCCAGGACATGAGATCATATCTTCCCTCACATCATGTCTTGAATTATAACTAACACATCAATATCTTGAATTATTTAAATATTAAGTAGGAAACAAGACAATTAAGAAATAAATAAACAAAAATCACATTTAAAGCATTTATTTTGAAAAATAAAATACAAAAGATCATTGAATTGTAAATTGTACATGTAATTTATCAACTTTTTTTTCTTTTTAAATAAAAGATATTTAACATTTTTCACATATGAATAAAACAAACAACTTTTCCACCAAGAATCTTTTAGGACAAGCACAGACCACTCTTGAAAGCTTTGTACATTTAAAACCAAACTGCTACAAGAAACAAAAAAATCTGAAGATGGAGCCCTGTAATTAAAACAGAAGAGCAATTTCAGAGACAGGCATTGCTTTTGCACTTTTTAAAACCTTAAAAAAATAGTTGTGCGAATGTAAAGCAGTTCTACATTAACATCAGTGATTTTTTTTGTTGTTTTTTAACAGGTTTACATGCGCTCACAACAGCAAAATTTGGAACAAAACCAGGATGAAAGCAAGAGGAGAGAACATTCTGAGCAGAGCAGGCCATGAGCAGCACACCTCTGAGCCAGGGGGACAGGCCTGAGGGGTCATTCCCATGGAAAAGGCAGCAGCTGATCTTCTAGGGAAAAAAGAAATAAAGTTATGTTGGAGTTTTGCTGGTAACATTCAGCTTTTTATCCAGGACGGGCTTTTGGAATGACAAATAATGCAGAATTAAGGTAGCCACTGTTGTGTCAGCAGGTGCAAAGCCACTGCCAGGACAAATCCCATTCCTGTAGGGATGGGGCTGCTGTGTGCCTCCTTTATCATTAGAGACTGCTTGCAGCATGGTGCAAACAAAATATATTGATGTTCCACTTCCATCCCAAAGCCTTGTGAGCCAGTGGGAAGTTGTGCTGGGAAGTTCCCAGTTGGGTTTCTCAGAAACTGGGCAGCAGCTTCAGACAGAAATGTTGCAGGTTGGAATCCATTTTTCAGAGCTAAATGCTTTCAGAGGTTGATGCTTTGGTTATTTTAAATTGGCTGTGTGAACAGATGATGGTTTCTCTATTGATTTCACAGTGAAGGTCTGTAATTCATCTCTGGGAAGATTTTAGAGCCATTATTTCTACACAGAGCAGTGCTTTTGGCTATATTTGGGGTGTTTATATTTATGGCCACGCAAGGATCTATTCTGGGGATATTTGTAGGGCATATTGCTTTGGGCTATTTTTAAACTGGATTTAAATTTTGCCATCTTTTGTTGTCAGGCCAGAACATCTGATAGCAGAAAAGCCCTGGATTAACACAGGAAATCTTGCATCACTCATTCCTTAACTAGTCTGGAATTTACTCAGCTCCCTGTAATTTTGTCACTGTTTATTCAGTGACTAAAATGCAGCTTTTTGAAAATACTGGCTATGAGATGATAAATCAAATATCACAAACCAGGTCATCTGTAGCAACTTCCTTTAAAAAACACATCTTCATATTTATCTTACCCATGGAGTTACAGAAGTTAAACAAAAATCATCTTGAGAACAACAAATGAGCAGAACTGAAACACTCTTTTATTACCTTCTGTGCAAGAAATGTCCATTTTATCTTCTATTCCATAGGTTCAGTCTGTCAAAAAAAGAAAAATTAAATTAGCTATTTTACATTAGAGGACAAAAATATCAGTACCAATGTCTGTTCTCCAAACCTTTGAGCTTTTAAATTACTTTATGTTAATATTAAAGAGAACACTATCTGCATCAATTTGATCAGGTTTTTATGGTTCAAGGAATATTCTTTTACTCTTCCATAGTGCTTATTTTTGTCTTTTGGATGGTCTGTCTTTGCTATGGGTAAATCTGCTCAGATTTTGGCAAATACTGTATTTAAACCAAGCTAATTGTATAAATTCACCTCCTGGCATTTAGCAGGAACCTCCCTATCCTATGGAGTGAAGAAGGAACTTATCAGGCAGAGTGGCCCAGGTTCTTCTGGGTACCCCAGGATAACTGAAAACCACAAACAGCATAATTTAACTGACACTGTATGCAAACAAGGATTTAAAGGATTTAACCCAGGATTTATTCAAAATCAAGGATATTTTTGCTAGCACACCATCTACACACGGTGTGCTCAATTCTGAAGGATCTCCCTGCCTTTTCCATAAATCCCTCTCAGCATTATTTCCCCTCCTGGTAAGGCACACCCCATCCCTGCAGCTTTATTGGGGCTAATCCTGCAATCCCACCAGCAATCCCCCGTGGAAGTGACCCCAGCAGGCTCCTGTGAGTTCAGCAGCACACATGGAGCAGACACTCAGTGACAGGGACAATGCTGGCAGCAACAGGGCTGGGATGGTTCTCCAGAGCTGAGCAAAGCAGGAGCACTGAGTGATCCAAGCAGGCAAAGAGCCAGGGAAAAGCCAAGCCCACGTTAGAGATCACACAAAGGCTGCTCAGAAAGGTTTGGTGGCCACAGCAGGGTTATTTTCTGAAAACATGAAACACACACTACAGCTATGCCACTTCACTGCTCCACGTTCATTTTATCTTGCCACGAGACCGCCTTTCTACTGTCTTCTTTGGCTGGAACAAAAGAAATCAGTTTTCCTTTTTAATCAAATCATTTTTATTCGAACAAATTGAGAAGTCAAAATGCTTTGTCTGTGGTAGATTCCTGGGTTTTTTTAACCTGCCCCATCCCTGGCAGTGTCCAAGGCCAGGTTGGACAGGGCTTGGAGCAACCTGGGATAGTGGAAGGTGTCCTTGCCCATGGCAGGGGGTGGAAAAAAATTATTTTTAAGGTCCTTCAACCCAACCCATTCTGGGATTTTACAGTTCTGTGATACCCACAAGATCCTACAGTTTGAGAGTTTCACAAAAAGGGCTTTTTTTTTTTTTTTTTGCAGGTCCCTTAAGGAGCTGATGACAAAGAACAGCATTTGGGGGGTACCAAATTGTGAATTTTCAGTAAAACCTGAAGTTCCATAGCACACTTAACTATTAAATCAACACCACCCCTATCTATCTGACTTTGGTAACATCTCTATTTATTTTTAAAATCTCTCAGTACTTATAACTCTGCCCTCTGGACGAGACTTGCTTTAAACCAAGATAAGAAAAGATAAAGCTCCTCTACAAGTAACAAACTTTGCAGTTTGGTCCACAAAAGAGGCTCAGTTTTTCTTTCCATTTCTCAGCAATATTCAGGCAGCTCAGGGTGACCAAGACCACTCTTCACCCTGGAGTTACACAGATTCAGGAGAGGTTTGGGATGCTGAGTTCAAGATTCCACCCCATGGTTAATCAGCAAATCTCACCATCAATCAGAAAATCAAGCTCATTAAGAAGTGGTTTACAACGGCTGTTTGATATCATTTGCTGCTACACCCACAAAAAGGAAATTAATTCAATACTGTACCTGTGGCACTTCTTTGAGGAAGTCAGGAAGCTGAAATTCACCTTTATAGACCTGGAAAAACAAACAAAAATTTATACTACTCAAAGCACTCATTCACTATTGTTTGAAATGCTGAAAAGCTTGTTAAGGGAAAGAGAAAAAAAAAGAAAATAAGTTTTGTGTTGTTAGCATCCACTAATGCTAGAACATTAAATATCCTGGCAACATATTGTCTTCTCTCTAGAGGATAATTTTTAAAAGCTCTTTTCTTCTGAGAATAAACATTCCAAATGGCAAAAAAAAGTATTCTGGTTTTTTTTTTTTCAAAACAGAAGCATACTTGAAAAGTTTTACCATCCTGTCTACTGTAGCATAAAGACTGATCATCCCAGTGTCATGACTGTGCTCTTGTGCCATCATTTCAAAATAAAAATTAAAAAAGGGCACAAACCTACTTGGAAAATTCCCTAAAGCCAGGAAATGGGAATGGGGCTCCTCCAAACCCACTCAGGAAAATTCCCTGAAGCCAGGAAATGGGAATGGGGCTCTTCCAAACCTACTCAGGAAAATTCCCTGAAGGCAGGAAATGGGAATGGGGCTCCTCCAAACCTACTCAGGAAAATTCCCTAAAGCCAGGAAATGGGAATGGGGCTCCTCCAAACCTATGCAGGAAAATTCCCTGAAGGCAGGAAATGGGAATGGGGCTCCTCCAAACCTATGCAGGAAAATTCCCTGAAGGCAGGAAATGGGAATGGGGCTCCTCCAAACCCACTCAGGAAAATTCCCTAAAGCCAGGAAATGGGAATGGGGCTCCTCCAAACCTACTCAGGAAAATTCCCTGAAGGCAGGAAATGGGAATGGGGCTCCTCCAAACCTACTCAGGAAAGTTCCTAAATCCAGGAAATGGGAATGGGGCTCCTCCAAACCTATGCAGGAAAATTCCCTGAAGGCAGGAAATGGGAATGGGGCTCCGCAGAGCCTGGCTCTGAGCTGCCCTCCCTGGTTTGTGTCACAGGCAGGAGCTGCAGGAATCAGGGGACGTTTATCTCAGTTTTCTCTGCTCTCCTATGTGACATGAGCAAACACAAAGCCATGCCCAGCTTGTCAATATTCTGCAGTGGCCTGGGACTGCAGCTGAGCCAGCTCTGAATTTCCTGCCTGTTTCAGGACTGGATTCTCAATCCATCCCTGGGATCCAAACCACCAGCGTGACTGAGAGCAGGAATTGCTGCACACCCACATTGTGGCACTCTGATATTCCAAGGTTTAGATAAAATAGGAACAGCTCTCATCTGTACTCAGCCAGGGGCCACTGGCATTCCCATGGGAACATTAAGGAAAGTCACCCTGAAATTCAGTGTGTGGCTATTGGAGCCTTGCTCCATTATAAATATTTATAAATCAAGGAGAGGATTTTTCATTTTCTGCTTTTATCCAACTATTAAAATGCAGGTTGTGTCTGGGAGAACAGGAATGGAAGTTACAAAACAACAATGTCACAGCAAAAATGTTACAGAATAACCTCAGCAAGGGTCACAAGAAAAAACAGGACTTTGTGTTAGGTGGTGCTGATGTTGGAAGGAACAGACAGGAACCTTCACCTTTTCTGGGAATTCTTAAAACCAATTAATCCTGATGGTGACAGCACTTTGTGACTGATTCAGAACCAGAAGGACCAAACCAAAATCCTCCTCCTTTCTTCTCCTGCAACTCTGACTCAGTCTAATTTTTATATTACACATCTTGATTTGTGTCTGCTCTAAAAGCTTCACCTTTGCAGGAACAGCATTTACCCCAATAAACACCTCACAGCAGATGGCCAAGATCAGCAATATTAAGAAGAATAATGTCACTGGAAAGCAAATGTTTTGAGGGTATTTTGTATTATATTCACATGAAAATACAGCATTTACACAGCACAAATGGCCAAGGCAAATCCAAGCAGTGGCAGGCCCAAGATTAGGCTGAACACAAATTTTGGTTCAGAACTGACATTACCTAAGGGCTGGTTTTGTCAGGAGGAGACTGCATAAAAACTGGTTTAAAGTAGTTCCAAAAACATAAATGGTCCCTTTTGATTCAAAACCCAGGGATCAAAACAATCCAGAAATTCTAAAAACAATGACTCCATCTGCAGCCAAAGTAATTAAAGAGGCTTCAGAATCCA
This sequence comes from Passer montanus, assembly GCF_014805655.1. NCBI lineage: Eukaryota > Metazoa > Chordata > Aves > Passeriformes > Passeridae > Passer > Passer montanus. Next base: position 2,057,073 of record NW_024369262.1, on the reverse strand, counting down.
AATTCTTTTCTGACCAATTTATAAGTGTAGAACACATCACTCACAGTGACACTAGAGAGACAGAAGCAGGATATTGGAATTATTTCCAGTCTAAGCAAGAATTCAGTAAAATTGAGGAGAAATGGGGTTTACCATTTCTAAGGGAATTATTTTGCAAGTCCAAATGGAATTGCAGAAGAGGGGGATCTGAAGCCTGTGTCAGTTTGTTGTTCAGTGTTGGCAGTATTCAAGCTGTTCTATTAAAAAACCAAAACACATTCTTATGGCCAAATTGAATGGATATTATTCTCAAAAAGAGATCAGAAAATAAGTTTCACATCCAGTTGCCTGAGAAAACCCCTTTAAACACAGAGAACTTCAGAACAGAAGTATAACCTACAATTCTTTTTTATAGAAGATTAAAGCTTTTTTTTTCACCCACTTTCCTGTCTGCTTTGGAAAGAGTCCCATTATATTTGGTCAGTTCCAGTACACAAAAATAATGGGTTTTTTTGTGTAAAAGCCATCCTGCAACCGAGTGTGCTTGGACTTGGTAAACTTTAAAATATCCAAGCTGTAGAGTACAAGATGTTTAATTGTAAAAGGAAAAAAAATTAAAGAACACTGGCAAAACCAGAGCCGAGCCCCTTTCTAGACCCACTCCAGAGCACATGGAGTGCTCATCTTCCAGATTTTCCTGAACTTTTAAGGCAGCTTTAAAGGTTTACACAATTCTTCACCTCTGCTGGCCCTGCCAAGGAAGGGCCATGTGAGATGTAAATGTTTACCCAGGAGGGACAACAGAGAGCAGGATCTTCCACAGGCCCAGCACTGGCTGCCAAAAGGCAGCTTCCAACCACACCTCAGTTTGCATTTTGGTTGGTAATAACTCTCTTTATACATTATTAATCACATTTATGCAGAGTTAAGGGGTTTAAGGTGTTGTTTTTGTTGTCAAAATAGGATAGCAGCACCTCTGGAGAGAAACAATCCACATGTTGGAAGAAACACCCACTAAAGGGAATATTAAACAAATTTAGAGGACACTGAGAAAGTCTGTGCTGTTGTAGTCCCATGGAAGATTGAATAACCCCCAAATTTTTGTTTTAAATATCAGAGAAAACACCCACAAAGCCAAATGCCTTCATGATCAGGTTAATCACTGAAAATGGAGATGCAGGGCCCTGAGCAGCTGGGCATCCAAACACCTCTGACAGCACAATTACCCCCATCCCTCAGGATAAATACACTTTTTACCTTTATCAGAGATTGCTCCTGCCCTTAAAAGCTCAAAGAGAAACTCCTGAAATCCTGGCTGTCATGGATGTTCGGACTCTGAACAGGAGATGGTTCCTCACAATGTAAACCAGGCATGAGACTGGAGTGAGCAAACTCTGGTTTTATCTCTAGGTGTTGCCATCAGCTGAACATAAAACACCTTTAGCTGAACATAAAGCAGAGCTGGAGAACAGCTTTGGGCTGGCAGTGGAAGAGCCACTGTATTTCAGAATCACAGAATTCACAGAATCAGGTTGGAAGAGATCTTAAAGATCATCGAGTCCAGTCCAGCCCAGCCCCAACCCCTCAGCTGAACCCTGGCACCCAGAGCCAATCCAGGCTTTGTCAAACACACCCAGGGATGGGGATTCCACCACCTCCCCAGGCAGCCATTCCAGAACTTTATCACCTTTCTGTAAAAAGCTTTTTCCTAATATCCAACCTATCAGAACTGTATTTGAACAGTGCTGGTGAAAACCACGGCTCCTTCTCTGGAATTCTGTAACTTCCACCTCTGGATCTCTCCAGGACAGGCAGCACAACTCCATGAAGAAGTTAAAAGAACTTACTGGAGTGTGTATTCCAAGTACACAAATTTATTTAGTGGGAAGGACGTGCCAAAGAAAATCTGATGTAACTCATGACAGATGGGAGAGGAAACCACTGTGCCAACCATAACACAACAAAGCAGCTTCTGGCAAACTGAAATTCACTTTTACAGCATCTCACAGTACTCATAAGGACACATCACACACTGCTCTAAGGAGGAGTGAAGCACTTTTGTATTTCACCCATAGACACTGGGCTACCAGCTCACACACAGCTCAATTATTTGCATTTTCTGCATAATTTGCAGATGAAAACTTCATTTTCTTCAGGATGTTGATTTCCTTTCTGTTCAGGATGTAGAACTTGTTAAAACTCTACGGGAGAACAATCAGTAATTATGTATCTATAAGGAAGGAACCCTTGCAGTGACAAATTAACAGCTCAGCAACAGAAATACAAGAAAACCACAACACATTCAGTGAAGGCAAAATCACCTCCTTGGAGAGGTCCCAGAGAACAGCACAAGCCTGGCCAGAGCTTGCTCTCTCTGCTCTGCATTCCTTAACTGAGACAAGAGAAACTGTCAGAAAAGATAATATTGTCAGGCTGAACAGAAAACAGATCAACAAAAAGTTAATGGCTTTGATAGTGAACCCATCAGAAAATCTGCTGAGCTCGGGGCTGGCCCAGTGCAGCTCCTGCCAGAGATGTTTTATTTCCTAGCACAGCTCTGGGACAGCAACACAAGAAGAGATGGAGCTCCCTTCATGCTCTGCTAGCTCCTCAAACAAAAGCAGAGATGTCAAAGCACCATCCCAGGTTGCTTCTTTTCATTTTTGTGCTGTGCTGCAGGAGCACAGAAACCAAACCTCAGCATTTTGGTGTCCTCCACAGGTAAGAGGCAAGTGAAAAATCCAAATTTAGCAGAGAGCACTGCTTCCCTTGCATTACCTACGAGGAGATAGCATTTCTAATTTAAGCACTGTCCTTTAGCTACAGAAAATAATCATTTTCTCTCCAGACTGAATAAGAAAAAGATTATATTTAAGCTGTACATACGGAAGTCACCAGCAGGGGACAGAAAAGGAGAAAAGAGGAATAAAGAACAGCACTTGAGTGTTCAGCAAGCTTAGGAAAACTAATATTTTGCACCACACCAGCCATCTCTTTCCATTCTTCTCCAGTACCAGCCCTTGGTTTAGGAATTTTTACACTGCTGGTTCTCACTTCCATGACTGAGAGCAGCAGCTTTAAATTGTTGAGCATTATTTCCACTGTTAAGTGCAATTTGTGGTCTTTTCCAAGAAGAGACAGATTTTGCTCAGCTACAGAAGTCTAAACTTTATCTGTTTTCAATGAATACAATTGAAATTCTGTGTTCATTTTAAAGTCTTGGAGACACAAATACAAATATAAATATAAGAGAGCTGCTTCCAAACACAAAATAAGCCAATAAATGGCTACAAACAAGATCCAGATATTCTTACAATGCACTGAAAAGCAATTCTGGAAAGATTTCCTTTGGCCAGCTTCATCCATATTCAAGATACCCAGTACAAAACTCTGTGAAAGGTTAACCCAGGTGAAGAAATTTAAAGAAAGCAAGAGCAAAGGAAGTGCTCCAGTGATTTACAAATTCCCCAGCTCAGAGTACACAGGAACACATTTAACTCGCCAAGTGCCAGCTCCAAAAGGCTGGAAAAACCCAGATTTATTTATTTTATCCATTTAAATAAATGCTTTTTTTTTTCTCCAGGTTGCAGCAGCAAGGAATTCTGGAAAAACCCAGATTTATTTATTTTATCCATTTAAATAAATGTGGGGTTTTTTTTTTCTCCAATTTGCAGCAGCAAGGAATAAATTAGCACAGGTTCCTGGAGGAGAAAGGAAACCCCACAAGGGCTGTCCCTGATGGGCCAAACTCACACACCAGAGTCTGAACAGTCTGAAATCTTTATGTTGCTCTGTTTTTAAAGAAATATTCTAAGTTTTGAAGAGGAACCATCTTGAACTCTTGCTTTCAGCATTCATTCAGAACACCTCCCTCATTTTATCTGTACAAACCACACACGCAAATGGATTTTTGGCAAAGAACAAGTGACTAGAAAAATATATACTGGGAACTGTAATAAACAACAAAATTAAAATGCTGTCTGGGGCTGTAAGGAAAGCTATTAAATTAAAATAGCAGCCAAAATATTAATGAGTGTTCCATATGTCTGCAATATTTAGATCAGCTTCAGTTTTTAACAGCTGCTCTTAGCATCAGTAAACAAACAAATTATCCTTCAAAGCAAACTTGGAAAAAGCCTCAGGAAACCCTCAGCCTTTGAAATTAGGTTTTCATTCTTTACAGTTGCTCCTGCCTGAATCCCTCTCTTGCATGTTGAAATCAAATCCATTGCAAGAAGAGACAGAAATCCAGACAATTTTTACAGCTTGGCCTGGGCTTGCCCCACACAGGAGAGGCCTCAGAAAGGTCAGCAGGCTGTAGCCTTTGAAATTAGGTTTTCATTCTTTACAGTTGCTCCTGCCTGAATCCTTCTCTTGTATTTTGAAATCAAATCCATTTCAAGAAGAGACAGAAATCCAGACAATTTTTACAGCTTGGCCTGGGCTTGCCCCACACAGGTGGAGGCCTCACAAAGGTCAGCAGGCTGCAAAAACTTCTGTCAATTTTATCAGTGAGACACAACCAATAAAATTTGCAATTTCTAGTACTGAATACTTATTTTAACTGCAGACAACTTAATTTTTTTGTGAGCCTTTTAAAACAGGGAGCCTTTAAATTGTAATCAAAAAGGGTGTGTTACTTTTTCCATGCTGAGCTATCAGCTATTAATTAAAAAAATCAACCTGCCAGCCTTTAATACACTGATTATTGATTAATGACATTTTTTTTTCTAAAAAGAAATAATGCAAGAGTGTTTAGGGACTTCACAAACCCCAACTCCTTTTTCCTTCCCATCAGTATTCCAAGCAGTTTATTCAGGATCACAAGGCTGCTGGAAGACAGTGCTTTGAAATAGTTTAATTCAATTTTTTCCCTGATTACTCTGCTGCAGCAGAAAAAGTCACCTTCTTTTAATAAACTAAGTCCAAAAAGAACAGAAGCAGAGTTATTAATTCTATTTCCAACAATGGTAATGAGTTTTTCAACGGATACCTCCAGGGATAAACAGCTCTAATAGCCCAACTACTCAAATTCCAACAACATTAAATTCAGACTCAAATCCTTAAGTTTAGGTTAATCAGCAGCAGACTTTGCTCCATCTTTGGGCTGTTCTACAAAGAATTGGAAAATCAGACATTTTGATCATTGTGGGCTGTTTTCTATGGGTCATTTTTCAAACCCTACTGAGTATTTGGGGTGTAATTTTGTGACAGAGCTTCTGCCAAGCCTCATCTATAAAAAGCTGAGCTCATTCATCAAGTTTGAAATCCAGACAAGAAGGCTTTTCCCACTGTTAATTATGACTCAGTCTAATTTTTATATTACACATCTTGATTTGTGTCTGCTCTAAAAGCTTCACCTTTGCAGGAACAGCATTTACCCCAATAAACACCTCTCAGCAGATGGCCAAGATCAGCAATATTAAGAAGAATAATGCCACTGGAAAGCAAATGTTTTGAGGGTATTTTGTATTATATTCACATGAAAATACAGCATTTACACAGCACAAATGGCCAAGGCAAATCCAAGCAGTGGCAGGCCCAAGATTAGGCTGAACACAAATTTTGGTTCAGAACTGACATTACCAGTTCCCCAAATTTCTGGGCAGCTCTCAGGAGGTTCAGCTCCACACAGCAAGGAGCTCAAGACCCCAAAGAATCCCTTCATTTTCCCCCAAATAAAACACACTGTGAAGCAGCAAGAAGTGTGAGAAACAGACTCCAAATGCCCAGACCAACACAAGGCTCCTGCTCTAGAGCTCAAACCCGTTTAACCAATAATGAAACCCACAAAAGCCTTACCCTCCTGGTGTTCTCCACCACCTTCTGATCTGGCTTCCCATAGTTGGGGGGGTTGGCATAGGGGTCGTAGCCCAGCTTGGCCAGCATGGGGGCAATCACTGGCATGTCCTGCAGGACATCAGCTGGGATCTTCCCAACCCACTTGGACAGGGCTTCCACGTTCACCGGCTTGATCACTTGGTCAGTGGATCTTTCAACCCTGGGGAAGGAGAAAAAAAATTATTTTCTCCATTATTAATTAATTTTAATTTTCCATTCTATTCTTTCCATTCTATTCTATTTCCAACCAATTATTAAATAGCATTAAGACCTTTAGCTTGTTTTGTTTGGTTTTTTTCTCCCATTTTTCTTCTCTCCCCCACAAAATTTCATGTTTTCCACAGAGCTGATGGGAAGTGAAGTTTTAATGAGAATAATTTGCACAATATTTGCAGATGCTGTCAGGTTTAGGCTCTCACACTGTGCTGAAATAATTTCTTTATTCCATAAAAGCAGCAGAGAAAGTCCAAGAACAGTTAAGTGGAAAGTAAACCCACATCTACATATAAATCTCTTTTCCCACTGGCACATTCCCACATTTGCTGTTTAATTGTCTAGGATGTATTAAAAGTTGCATTCTAAATTCCAATCCATGTGTTATTTCTTCTCACAACCATTCTGTGGTTCATTTTTTTTTAAACTTGTTTAATAAAAGAGAGACCTGAGATGACAGAAAGCTACAAACTACAGAAATATTTTCCATAACCATTCCTTTGATTGTTTGGTCTTTACACAGATCTTAATGGCAAATGCACAATTAATGCCATATTTAGAAAATAATTGATTTTTTGTTCATTTAAGCAACAGTCTTAATGTAATTTTCATTTTTGCTCTACTTTTGTGGTGTGTTTTATTTTTCCAGGGAAGAAATCTGGCACTGCTTTGTTCTGTCTTTATGACTGTAAGACACACAACTTCTTTACTGTGCTTATTCCTGGAACAGAACTCAGGCTGAATAATTGAAAACTCCCTGAGATTTTACTCTAAATAATTTAAAACTCTTTTCCTGACCTCAGAAAGATTTTGGATGTTGTTGGATATATAAAAGGAATATTTCTGCCTGCCTCACAGCTGATGCTGAGCACACACCAGTCACCAGAGTTCACCTTGTTCCTCTTTCTCACTCCTCAGCAGAGCTAAAATCCTGCCAGGCCAGAGGAAGGAAATCACTCATCCAGTGCTGAAGGTCAGCAAGGTGAAATAATTTAAATACAATCAACAAAGAACAAACCAGACAGGGAAATGCTCAGAAGGAACTGCCTTGGCAAGCAGGGCCTTCAGATTGGTGTTTTATGGAAGCTGAGAAGGAGCTGACAAAAAAACCTCTAAAAAACACCCAGAATTTTCACTTTATCTTCTTCAGCCATTAGCAGAGCCTCAAACCAAAGGCAGGATCTCAGAAGGGGATTTTGGGACCAGGAGTTGTGACTAAATTTCAACATTCTCAGGGCTGTTGGACTGAGCTCCTAAGCTGGATGGAAAATTGAAAAGTTTAGGTAATGTTTTTTGTGATCTTTCTAATTAGAAGATGAGCATCTGACTCCACATTGAATTAGCAAGAAAAGAGCTGCTAAAAATTGAAATTCAGAAATTCAAAGCACCACAACAGGAGCCCAGAGGTGGATTGGGACACTCAGGAAAAAACTATCACAAGATGTTTGAAAAAAGTAAGATTTATGATCCTTAGAGCCAGCCAAGCCTAAAACCTCCTCACCAAAACTACAAATTGATTTGAGTATTTAAAATCAGGGTGATGCTGGGAGAACCAGGAAATGAGCCTGGCTAAGAACGTGTTGGACCCCCCAAAATGGGTGTTACAGATTGATTTGAGCCTAAATTTGTCACAGATGGATTCCCCACCCTGATGTCAAATTTTAAATGTGTGTTTTGTCCCTCTGTCATTTTAATCTTTGCTAACAATGCCCTCAGCATGAAACACTTCCTGGTGATTGATAACAGGGACTACATTTAGCTGCTCCCAAGGACTGATAAAAAATGCACTGCTCCACATTTGGTCTGGTTAAATGTGCTTTCAGTTAAGGTGGGAAGGAAAATAAAACAATTTGTGGGAAAGATTCCTCAGATAAAGAACTTATGAGGAACATGAGAGCAGACAGACTGGGGGCAGGAAGAAAGAAAAATGTAAAAATCCAAACAGAAAAGCAAGGGAGCACCAATTCTTGGGAAAATTGATTATATGGCAGTGATTCCAGCTCTAGGAAATTTCAGCTTTGGGAAGCACACAGGACTAGCCCCAAATAATTCTGCATCTGTACCAGAATCAAACGAGAGCTATGTACTAAATATAGCAAATTCTGAAGTAATTCTGCCTAGACAGCTATTTCCATAAAAAACCTAATAAAAATTGCTCTAGAGGGGTTGACATTTCTTTACATCAGTGGTCAGCACAGCTGCTTTCACTCAGGCAAATGCCAGAGCTCAATTAACAGTCCTGGTTAGAGCATGGAGTCCATAATGAATTCCTTCAACAGCCACCTTGGCAGGGACTTCAAACCACAAAATCCCCACTCCTACAAATCCTGCACATCCCTACAGCCCTTGCAGTGTTCCTGGATAAAAGTCAAAAGAAGGGGTGAGAAATAAATTCTGAACATTTATTAGCAGGTAATAGCATGGACATAAAAATCTTTTAGTGACACTGTGATCTCGTTCTAAAAACGCTTTTAAATATCTTAAATATTTTGCCAAGATAACAAAAAACTTGTCAGATTTCTTTTAAAAAAATACCTGCAACAATCCAAACATCTCCAGGCATCCTAGGCTGGCCCTGAGGCAGCAGCATGAATCTGAAGTGGATGCTGAGCCTTGTCTAAGACCTGGAGCTCCTTCAGGTGAGTGAGAGATGATTAAAGCAGGGGGCTCTGCTTGTTTCCAGAAGTTTTTACACAATATCCCAGCAGGTTTTCACTGGAACAAGGGCAAACTGGGAAATCCCAAGCTCTCCCTGCACAGTTTCAACTGGAATCCCAAACACACAACACAGGCATTTCAGGTTTTGATGTTCACTGGGTTTTCTGCAGCCCCTGAAAGCCTCAGTCACTGAAATCATGATCAAATCTGCAACTGAAAACCAAATTTCACCACCTACTGCAAAGGTACTGGATGAGATAAACCCAGCCCAGACACAACACCCATTTCTCAGTCTTTCTCCACCATTGCCAGAGTCTCCTGAAATCAGAAATTGCTTCCCCAGATCATCTCCTGAGAGATAATAAAGGCACAAAGAACCCTGGCACCAGACTGAACTGAGGGTCACAAGAACATGTCCACACTCTTTTGTCTTAAATGTGAAGGTTTGACTACATTTGACTTTGAACAAGCCATTTTCTTAACCTTTATAAACAATTTTCTCAACTCCTCACACCCCATTCCACCAGATAATAAGAAATATTAGTAAGAATTCAGTGAGGTGGTTGAGTTTTACAGTATAAAGGTCCATCAATTTTAAAAACCCCAATCTGGAAGCTGTAGGCAGTAATATTTTACTAGAAATGGGATTACACAGTTATTTTTTACAAGACACTTAAAATGGGATTACACAGTTATTTTTTACAAGATACTTAAAGCTTGGTAACCATCAAAAAAAGAAAAGTAAAAATAAGTTACCTCCACTCAGAGCTGCTGAAGCAGCAACAAACCCCAGGAATTAGGGAGAAGTTCCCAGGTGGATCAGGTTCCAGGGAGGCACCACAGTGCCCTGCTTCAGGTTAACATTTCCACATTTTCACTCTGCTACTGAACAACACTGCCAAAAAAAAGGGATGAGATCCCTTCCTGATAACCTGGGAACAGAGGAGGCTGCTCCTGCAGTGGGAATGGTGATGTGAAACCTCCACAGTGTAAATATCTAATTGTTACCCGAGTTTAAAGTTCGCTTTGTAGTCACTGATAATAATTTTGTATTTGTTTTAAATCAAATGCCCTTACAATATATTAGAAAATCCACAGCTGTGTTCCTAGGCATTAAATGAAGGAAATGTCCCCATTTTTATTTCTCAAAACTGGAGTTTAAATAAATAGAATTACTCTGTATCAGTCTGTGTGTGCAAGGTGCCTCTCACTCAGAAGCTCTTGGCCAGTGCTGAATATTCCAAATCCAGGAGCTGAGGAATTTAACTGGGCAGGCTTTGCTGCTGGAATAGGGCTCCTTATTCAGGATTTTAAAAACTAATCTGGAAGATTCAAAAATAGGAGGAGCGTCAAAAATGGACATTTTTCTCTCTCAATGTAAAGACGAAACAGTTCTGTATTTCAGCTGTTCAGCTGTGAACAGTGGCAAAGAAACCAGAGCAGTTTAACCAGAGAATAAATCAGATTATCTTTTAGCAACACCCATCTCGTTTTCCCAAGCAGAGCTGAATTTTGGATTCTGAAAGCAGCTGAATCAGGTGCACAGATGGCCCAAGAGAATAGTGAAAGTTCTGCTTACAACAAGGTTACTTTTCATCAAAATGCTTGTCATTTTGGGAGCACATGCCAGGAGAAAAGCTGCCAGCTCTGCTTTCTACTCTCTTGGAGCAGTTTCTCCAGTTTCCTGGAAGAGGATGTTCTTGGCAAACCCAGCTCCAAGGCCATTCTTGCACTGACAACAATATTGTTGCTGAAATCAAATGGGTGATGTGGCTGGGATGGGTGACACCAGTCTAGATAAAACAGCTCAGGTTTATTTAGGGGCACAGAGAAAAGCAAAGCTGCTATCAGATATTCGAATTCAATTTGGCCTTGACTGTTAAAAGTTTGCTCACATTACACACATAACCAATCTGAGATTGCAAACTGTTCATTAGCACTGACTTTTTTTCAAGATGCACCCTAAATCAGCTGCCCAAGGGAGAAACTGAAACCAAGCTGTGATTTTTATACACAAAATTCACTATTTTAAAACAACACAAGGTGAAGGGCGAAGCTCATACTCACTTGGAAAGAGAAACCCCCCCTGCTTTTCCAATCATCTCCTCATGGTGCAGCACTGCCTGGTTCCAGGGGATGTGCAGGAACTTGAGGAGAGTCCTCATCCACCTCTCAGGGTGCAGCACCAGCTGCTCATAGTGCACCAGCATGCACCTCTGGAAGCCCACCTCCATGCACTGGTTGTACATGGTCTCTATGGCCCGGTTCCACTTGGTCAGGCAGTCCCTGTAGCTGTTCAGGTCAAAGCCAGCTATGGTGACCTTCCTGGAGATCATGGAGTGCACAGAGGCACGGCCGTCCCGCACCATCAGCAGGAATTTGGCATTGGGGAAAATCCTGGCCAGGTAAGTTAAGGATTTCAGCGCGAAGGGATCCTTGTTGCACAAATAGGGAGCGGGCTCGCCGTGCTTGACGATGATCTCCAGCAGGAAGGCCTGCATGGCCGAGTCCAGCACCTCATCCGTGACCCCGGCCTCGTCCAGGCGGATTTTCTCCTTGCTGGACCTGGCCCACATCTGCTTGACGGCCAGGATCCTGGGGATCACCCTGGTCTCCTCCCCGCAGCGGACGTCGGGGTGCGCGTCCAGCATGGCGCGCATCAGCGTGGTGCCGCTGCGGGGCACGCCCCCGATGAAGATCAGCGGCATGTCCTTGCTGTAGGGCAGGCTCCCGTTGGCACTGCCAGGGCTGGCGGGGGCCGTGCCCGGCGTGGCCCGCGCGCTGTCCCCCCGCGGGGGCTGCCCGCGCTGCTCCATGCGGTGGTGGCACTCCATGGCGTGCTGGCCCAGGTAGAACACGGTCACCGAGCTGACGGCCAGGCACGCCAGCAGCAGGTTCTGCTTCAGCTTGCCCACCATCTTGGGAAGGGCCAAAGCACCTCCTACTCCGAGGTATCCTCTAGTTCACGTGCCATGGGGATCCCAAGCCCAAAGAAATCAAGGTCTGGCAAATGGAGAAAAAAAAAAAAATTAGACATTTTTTTACAATACTTCACAATACTTTTACTTGACAATTAGAAATGTATTTACAAAATTAGAATTTTTTTACAATACTTTTACTTTACAAAATGGAGATTTTTTACAATACTTCACAATACTTTTACTTGACAATTAGAAATGTATTTACAAAATTAGAATTTTTTTTACAATACCTTTTACAATACTTTTACTTGACAATTAGAAATGTATTTACAAAATTAGAAGTTTTTTACAATACCGTTTACAATACTTTTACTTTACAATTAGAATTTTTTTTTACAAAATTAGAAATTTTTTTACAATGCTTCACAATTTTTTTACAATGCTTTTCCTACAGGTGAGACAAGAAATTACTCTTGGAATTACTCAAGGAATTACTTTTCCTACAGGTGAGACAAGAAATTACTCTTGGAATTACTCAAGGAATTACTTTTCCTACAGGTAAGACAAAAAATTTCTCTTGGAATTACTCAAGGAATTACTTTTCCTAGAGGTAAGACAAGAAATTTCTCTTGGAATTACTTTTCCAAGAGATGAGAAAAGATTCAGACTGAAACCCCAAAATACAAGCAAGGTTTCTCATTTTCTTTTTCAGAAAGAAATTTCTGAATTTCAGAAGTTTCTCGTTTCTTCTTTTCATTTCTTTTTTAGTTCAGCTTCATAAAAGTGCATTATTCAAAAGTAATTTTCATTTCTACAGATGAAAAGAAAAATATTTAAATGATTTCTAGACACACATAAGAGTCTGAACAAAACTTTTAGATAGAAAAGAGTTTCAAAATCTGTCTGTTGAATTCCATTTCCAAGAAGGACTAAGAACATGCCACGTTTTATAGAGAATATCAGAGATAATATCAAACAGTAGCTTAGACAAATCTTTATTCTGCTGCTGGATGACTCCACCTGTATTTTTATTTTCCCATTTCTAACAGTTAATGTAGAGACAATCATTTACCTGTGTTCTGCAGTTCACCTGCTTTGGAGTTTCAGATCAGGTGGGCTGAAAACTGACTCTTCTTCCCAAAATTCCAATGAAATTAGTACTCTACTGGAATTTCAAGGAAGATCTGGCTGTTCAGGGCTGAAATAGTTCACTGAGCACTCAGAATCACAGATGCTTTTAATTGGGAGGAGCTCCAAGCACGGAGGTAGTGCCAACATTTGAAATTGAATTGAAATGATTGCTTTCCTGCAGGCTTTTCCATCTCTGTCAGCACTGCAGGACACATCCCTGAGCACACAGGATCCTCCTGCCTGCTCCCTGCTCCCTCCAAAGCATTACCCACTCCACCTTTTCCCTCTAAAATCCAGTGGTTCACTCAGAAATGCTGATTTGGGGAGGCTCTCCAGCCCTGGGCCTGTTTTTTGGGAGGACAGGCAGAGGACAGAATTCCCACTCACAGTGGGGAAAAGCAGGGAATTCCTGCTGGGTTTTTCTCTGCCAGGGCATCCAAGAGAGGGTTTTGCCCTTCCAATTAACAAAGCTTATTCTAATCAACAGCTGTCACAATACTCCACTCAAAGTTCAGCTTTTAGTCTCTGTTACCAAAATTAAACTCAAATACAGCTCAAAGATAATTCCCTTCTTTTCCTGTGAAGTGGCCAAGAGTCTCTGGCCAGAACACCACTCACAGGAACAATTCATCCTCTGTGACAAGTTTCATTCTACTCACATATCTCTCTTTGCTTTAACTGGACCTTAAATATCTGAACATTAAAAAAAAACCACCCTCAAATTCCCAGAAATTTAAGTGGAGGTCATCTGAACAGTGCTCAAAAAGAAATGAAAATAAATGATGCAGTTCATATTTCCACACCAAAAATCAGTTCATATTTCAGAAATATTTCATATTTCAAAATCAGTTCATATTTCCACACCAAAAACCAAAGTTTCTCTTCTGAAAGATGAGCATGCAGACCTAACTTGAAATTAGGAAAAGGGAAATTGTTGTGCTTAAAACTAACAAATATTACAGAATCTTTTAAAATTCTTTAAATACAGCACCCACTGGAGAGAAGAGTTAAGACAGAAGAAACAGCATTTCAGCACAGAGCACACAAGCCCTACAAATATTTACACTTCCTCCAATCCCTACCATTACTCAGTTTGAGTAAATGCCACAAAACTAATTTCCTCAGGAAGGAAAAAAAAATCCTCCACAGAAATCTTCACCTTCCAAACTAAAACCTACTCCTTGAAGATACACCAACATCCCCAAATGCAGAAGTTAGGTAGGTGATCACTGGAGAAAAGCACGTCAAGGTCAAATTTAAGATTTATATTAGAATATCAGTTCAACCAAAATAAAATAAACCCAGCTTTAACAACAAAGCTGAAGAACTCTCAGTGTTGGAGGAAAGCTGGTGATTGAAGGCTGAAATCTTTAATTTAATTTTAAGCAAGTGATGATTCCCTCTGGGCACAATTCCAGCTGTGAATTCCATTAGTGCTGCAGACTGTGAGGAGGTTTCCTAAATTTCTGTGAGTATTGACTCACCTACACCACCAAAATCCCAGCCATGTGGCAAAACCCCCAATCAATCACCCACAAACACCTTCACTCGAGTTCAAACTTTGGGAAGTTCAAAGTTGCCAAAGGCTGCAAGACCATAAAGAATCAGGATTTAAGTGTCCTACAACCTTCTGTCCTGGTTTTTTACCTGGAAGCAACACCTGGAGCATGCACTGCCACAAAGTGCTCTGTGTACCTGGAAGCAACACCTGGAGCATGCACTGCCACAAAGAGCTGGGCTCTGTCTGTCAGCAAAGGCAGAGAGCAGCAGTCAGGAACAGCTCCTCTCCAAAAATTCATTTATTCTCCAAGCCAGCAAACTCCCCTCTGTGCCTGAAGCTGCAAGGAAAGCTCTTTGGGATGAGGATGACATATGAAAGTTGCTGCCCTTCTGCAAACAAACCCCACCTTCCCTCCTCCCCATGAGTAAGTGCTCTGGAGCACATCTGTCAGCCTGAAGGGTTGTAAAAGTTATTATTGCTCTGCTGTTAACAGGAATTAAATTGACAGCGTTTCAAAATCACAGCAGGGCAATCAGCAAGCCCTCTGAGCTTTGAAATGTTGTGGGGTTTTTATCTGAGAAGGGCAAAGTGCCACTCACCTTACAAGCACAGACAGATTTTATTTAAAAAAATTCTCAACACAAACCCCACAGTCACCCAAACAAACACAGCCCCCTCACACAAAACAGGAGCTGAGGAAGTTTTAGAAGACTGCAATGGCAGAAAGGCCTTTTGCAGCAAGTTTCAAGTGCCAGGACAAAAAAGAATTCCCAGAAAAAAAGAATTAGGATCTACATTTTCATCACAAGACAGTGCAGCCAAGCAGAATTGTCTGTAAGTGAATTTTCTGCCCAGAAAAGCCAGGCCTATGAGTCAGCCTCAGATGATGTGAGCACAGCAGAACTGACTGCTCTGCTTTGTTTCCTTCTCCTGCACACAATTCACCCTCCTGCCCTCCCCTCCACGCAGCAGGTCGAGACCTTTTTCCTCAAGTTCATCCAAAAAATGTTGCAAATGTTTAGCTTAGTCAAGAGGCAAGTCGTCCATTCGTATTTCATGCTAGTTTGGGGTTTGTTGGTGTTTCAAACATTCCCTGCAGAGGAATAAAGCTGCTCCATGCCCAGGCTGTCAGGAGGAATCCTCTGGAGCTGCAGAGCTCAGCCTTTTGTGGAGGCTGGACAGGGAGCACCTCCCTTCTCCTGTTCCAGCAGAGCTTTTCCAGGCTAAACTGAGAGGGCAGTGCCAGTGGCATCATCCCTCCCAAAATAAAACACAGCCCCAGATATATATATAGCATTTCTCAGTGATTCACTTGTCCTCTGCTTCCATGGCCTGAGCTCCTGGCTCACATTGTGACCATCAGATCTCCTTCTAGGAAAAGCACAGCTTAGATTTTATGGGATTGTTGTTTTTTTTTTAATGGGATTTGGTCCTGATTTTGTTCCTGATTTGTTCCAAGTGCAATGAGCAACTTCCCCTTACAGTTCCCACTGCAGGAAGGTTCTCACACATTTTATCCCTTGAACTTAGGCTTTTCTGATGGGTTGGTTGAAATGTAAAGCTCTGAAGAATGTGAAGGGCTTTTTGAGCTCAACTCTTCTGGAGAACTCTGCTGGGAGGAAAGGTCACACTCAGCTCTGTGCCAGCAGGGCATGAGGCTCCACAGGCATCCTCACAACAAAAAGCCAATAAAAAGGAGCTTTTTGTGCCAGAAAATAGGAGCAAGAGAGAAGCAGGGGAAGAGCTGACACCATTGGAAAGTTGTCTCTCCCCTCATGCCTTCCCACCATGCTCCTGGGATTCCTTTTCCTCTCCAGGAGAGCTGCCCAGCCCCTGATTCTCTGGGCTATGCCAACACCCCCTCCCCTCCCAAGGCTTTATGGAGCAGGCTCCAAAATACACCCTGCAGAAAGAGAGGATTCTGATGCACAGCCTGACTACCACACACAAAACTACACAGGAAATGTATTTTACAGTGGCTAAATTGAATGGAAAAATATCCCAAAGTGCTGTTGTCCATCATCACTCCATTGGAGAAGGAGAAATGAAAACGTTGTTAGGACTTAAAGTAAATGTTAACTCTATCAGTTTCTTCCCTGCCTCTTCCTGCACCTTTCACTTTTTCTCTCTTAAAATAAATATTGGAAAGGCAGCAGATACTGGGAATTCTCAAGAATCACCCTCAAAACAATGCACATTTAGAAACTGAAGTTATTTCTTAGAGGAACATCTACCCTAAGCTCTTTCAGCATCCCTAAATGAAAGTTTCCATATCAGGGAATACAACACAAAATGTAATATGTAATAATATGTAATGTAATAATATGTAATAATATGTAATATGTAATAATATTATACAATGCAATATGTAATAATTTCACTATTTCTATTACAACCACATTATACAGGGTAAAAAAACCCCATATGCTCATATTATGAAATTCAGTTTTGTTACTCAAGCACTCAGAATTCAACATTTTTAGGTTTTTCAACATTTAAGGCCTCTAAAATCACTTTAAAAATCACATAATTAAGTAGTTCTGCTTCAAATGAAAGGAAATATCTTTATCTATTCTGCTCTACTTACATATATACTTAATATATACAGCAAATTATCAGGATTTGCATAGAAAATGGTCAAAAAAGAGTTACCAACATACTCCTGGTTATGGAAAAACAGACAGCATTTGTTAATATCTACAGCTCCTGCTGGAGAACAATTCAACAAAAGGAATTTTACTGGCGACACACGGAGGCTTCGAGCTCTCTAAAGTTACACAAAAAAGAAGGAAAAAGGGGGAAAGGAGAGGAAAAATGTCACACTGGGAGCAGATGAGCTCCTGCTCGGCGCGCCCCTCGGAGGGATTTCAGCGCTCCGAGGTACTGAGGAGAACCAAACTCCTCGCTGACAGCAAACCCACCCGGATCCACAAAAACCTGCACGGCACAGTCACAAAAACAAACGGAAATCCCAACGGCGGCAGCGAACCCACTGCCAGCAACGCGACAGATTCGGTCCCCTGCCATAAACCCATCCAACTGTGAAACCGGCACACCGATGGGGCTGGAAACGAGCGGGGGAAGGGAAGGGAAGGGGAGCTGGGCACTGAGGGTGCCACAGCTCCAGTGCTGTGTCCAGCTGTGCGCCCCTCAATTGTGGGGGGACATTGAGGGGCTGGAGCGGGGGAAGGGAAGGGAAGGGAAGGGAAGGGAAGGGAAGGGAAGGGGTCCTGGAGCCCGAGCCAGGCTCGCTGCCCGGCCAAGCCGCTCCGTACCTGCCCGCAGGCACAAACCCCCGCTGCCCCACCGCGGCACCGAACAAAGGCACCGGGAGCGCCCCGGGAGCCCCAGCCGCGACTCGTCCCGCCCGCAGGGAAACTTTGGGAACGAACCGGCCGGGCCGAGCCGCGGGGAGCAGCGCGCCCGGCCCTCAGCGGGGCTGCCCCGGCCCCTCACCTGCGCTGCTGCTGCTGCCGCCGCCCCCGCGCCCGGCTGGAGCCGCGCAGCAGCGGCACGGCCGCCCCTCCGCCGCCGCGGCTCCGCTCGGGCACCATCGCAATGGGCAGGGAGCGGGATCGGGAGCGGGACGAGGAACGGGAGCGGCTCCGGGAGCGACCCCGCCGCCGCCTCCCCTCAGCCGCGCGGCTGCGGCTGCCATGGAAATCACAACCACGCCCTGATTGGTCGCGGGCCTCGATGTGTCGCGGGCCGTCATTGGGTCGCCGCCGGTGATTGACAGCGGGAGGGGGCGTGTCCGAGGCGCCGGCCCCGCCCATCCGCACATCTGGCGCGCACAGCTGGCCGCGGGCGGGGCGCGCGCGCGGCTGGAGCGGGGACCCCGCGAGCGGCGGCTCTGGCCAGATGTGCCAGGCCCAGCCCACACGCCCCCTCTGCCCACCGAAAATGACTCTTGAGTTACCAACACTGACAAAACTCCGGCCGGGTTCTGCCCCCGCGCTCGGCTTTGGAGGCGCGAGCTCCCCGAGCAGCCCAGCGGATGCGGGGAGCGCTGAAGAACAGCGCTGCAGCTGTCCCGTGAACCGAGACACGCCGGACCCGGAGCGGGCTGACAGCCCTGTCCCCTGGGGTCACGCACCTGCTCTGCAGCACAGGGAAGCGCCAGCCACGTGCCCACCACGTGTGCAGCTGGGAAAACATCTGGAACAGCGTCAGGCTGGAGCAGGAGCCGGCTGCTGGCACAAAGCCCAGCTCTGAGCCACAGCCAGGAGAGGAGTGAGGGTGCTCTCAGCCCCTGGAGGTGCAGCTTTGTAAGGAAATTCACATCTCTAGATTAACTCACCTGAGGCCATCCTGACCCCTTCGTTCCCAAAGCCAGGATCAGCTCCTCACCAGCAGAAAAACCCGTTGAGTTGGACTTGCTAAGGTTAACACAGCGATAGGCAAAAGCTAAATCCGACTGAAAACACATTTCTTCTCCAGAAACAGAAGCCCAGATGCAGACAAACAGCCTGCAGAGATGTCAGTGCTGCTGCAGGGTCATAGCAAAGGGGACAATCCTGCAGGACATTCCCCAGATTTGTGTTGCCTGCCAAGTGGCGGGGGGGAAAATCTGCCAAAGGGATTCAACATCCCAAAATTCAGTCTGGGAAAAGCCACGGTGAGAGTGGAGAAGCATCTCTCTCCAGAGGTGAATGTGGCTCAGCTCAGGTGCCTTTTATTTGCTAAGAAAATCAATATTTGCCACGCAAACAGATACCTGTGTCCATGACAGGGACAATTATTTTCATTCTCTAAAAAGCTCTGCCCTGGAAGTCCTGAATTTCCAGAGTACCCAGCACTTGAAAAGCTTTTAAATATGCTCAGAGAGCTGCTGGGAGCCCAGAGAAACCCACAACTCCTTTCAAAGGTGGCAAAATCCCTTTCAAATCTCTTTTCCCTGACAGCTATTGATGAGGAATAAACGTCCTTTGCTCCCAAATGCAGAGGGATTTGAAGCAACGATGAAACAATCTGTCTCCCGTTTCCAGTAAGTTTGCCTCGATCCATTAAACAGCACTTTTCAGATGGCTTTATTGGTTTTTCTTTTATGGCTTTCAGTGTGACTCACGCAGATTGTCCCTTTTAAAGCTTTCCAATCAAACGGTGCCTCCGGGCTGGGGGAAAGGAGGGAAAAGGGGAAAGAGCGCTGCTGCACGGAGCAGATGGAAATCCAGGATGCAGAGGGTGCCCCTCGCTGGGCTCTGCCTTAATCAATGCTCACCCGGCAGCCACAGATCAAATAACGCAGCCAACATTGCACAAACCGTGCACCCGGTGCTGGCTGGGGGCACATAAACACCGCAGAGGGGAGGGGGAACGGCTCAGCCGGGACATCTGCACTCCCTGGAGCTGGGAATGATTCCTGGGATGGGCCCGGGGCAGAGGGGCAGCTCGGGGGGAGCAGGATGGGACTGAGAGCCACAGTCTGGGCTTTGCAGGGCTCTGACAGGAGCAGAAGTGGCTGCTTTCCCCTTGTTTCACCCTGTTTTTCCCCTTGTTTCCCCATTTTCCCTGGTTCCCCCTGTTTTTCCCTGTTTCCCCTTGGTTTTTCCTTGTTTTCCTGTTTTTCCCCTTGTTTCCCTGTTTTTCCCTGTTTCCCCCATTTTTTTCCCCCCATTTCCCCGTTTTTCCCATTTCCCCATTTTTCTGTTTCCCCCTGTTTTTCGTTTCCCATTTCCCTGTTTTTTCCCATTTCCCCCTGTTTTTCCCTGTTTTTTTTTCCCATTTCCCCCTATTTTTCCCTGTTTTTTTTTTTCCCATTTCCCCGTTTCTTCCCCAGTTTCCCCGTTTCCCCCTTGTTTTCCCATTTCCCCCTTGTTTTCCCCTTGTTTTCCCGTTTCTCCCCATTTCCCCATTTTTCCCTGTTTTTTTTTCCCATTTCCCCCTTGTTTTCCCCTTGTTTTCCCGTTTCTCCCTGTTTTTTCCTATTTCCCCGTTTTTCCCAGTTTTTTTTCCCCCCATTTCCCCCTGTTTTTCCCCATTTTCCCCTGTTTTCCCCCATCACTCCCACAGCTCATGGCTGTTGCCATGCTCTCAGTTCCAGCTGTGCCAGGGATTGCTGCTGGCAGGAGGATGGAGGAGCATCCCCGAGTTCTGGTGCTCTCTAGGAGCTCAAATGCTGCTTTTTCCCCCATCTCGTTTCCAGACGTGAGCCACAGCAGCCACCAGACCGTTCCCCCCCTGGCAGAGGAGGAGGCACAGCCTGGGCAGCTCAGCCCGTGCCAGCCCCAGCAGCAGGGACACGTTTTGCTGCCTGGGCTCTCCTGGGGAGCAGCATCTCTGCTGCCCTGACCTCTCCCAGCTGGGGTCTGGCACATTCACAGCTCAAAATGAGACTTTTTTTCTTTTTTTTCCGCTCCCTGGACTCTCAATCCAACACTCTTCCTGCCATCAACTCCACTCCAAAAGCACTCTTGAATTCAAGTCCAGTCTGATATTTATACTGCAGATAGCCTGGCCCTCACCCAGGAGCATTTCACCTTAATTCCACCTCCCAATCCCAAGAATGCAAAGAATTTCCCCCTGGCTCTGTCCAGCTCATTCCAGGAGCCCTGAGCAGGGTGAGCTGTTCTTACCAGAACTGTTAAATATGATTTTTTTTCCCTCAAATCCCTCAGCAGCAATGGCACAACCCCGTTCTGTATCTCACATGAGAAGGATCTCTGATCTCTCCTTCATGGAGAAGCAGCTGGAGGAGGTTCAGTGCTTGTGGTTTTCATGTCTGAGGTCACTAAAGGGAGTTTGGAAAGGCAGGGAGGGGTGAGGGGCTCAAAAAATCTCTGTTAGCTCTTGTAGAAGTTTGGAGCCTTCAGAGAAGGAACTGAAGGGATTTGGAGGATGTGATAAAGCACACACAAAGGAGCAGGGTTGGATTTCAGCTTGTCCTGTGGAAATTCATTTGGTTTTTGGGTAAAGTTCCAAAATCCCAAGCCCTGTGTGCCCTGTCCCTGCAGCCCTAAGAGCTTCCTTGGCTCTGGGTCAGGGATTGCTGAGTCCATCCTGGTAGCTGGGCACTCATGGATGGGAACAAAACCACGGGAAAAATGATGGGATTGGCACCTTCCTGCCACAGGGAACTGCCAATCATTCCACCAGCACAGCCCTGAAACCCTCAGAGTGCCCTGGAGGATGCCAGGGCAGGAGCCCTGTCCACAGGCCAGCTCTGAGATGCCCTGGGGCTGGGGGTGACCCCAGAGCCCTGAGGCAGGGCCAGGGAATGGGAACAACCCACTGCTGGCTGCAGCTGGACACAGCTGGATCCCAGCAGGGTCTGCAAGGGCAGGCTGAGCCAAAAAACCCAACCTGGACATTCAGCAAAGATTTAAAATTCCCATAGGAGGAGAAAATCCAAGAACTGTGTCCACAAGCCTTTGAGTTTAGGGAAAACAGGCCCCACAAGACATGAAGCTGATGACATTTTGCACCCCAGGAGAATCAGATGTTCCTGCACCCCTTGAGCCTCCCACAGAAGATTTCAGGAGCAGAGCAGACCTGTCAGCCACACACCCAGGCAGGACAGTGGTTAACTTGGAAGGATGTTGGTGTCTGGCTCAGCTTTTCCCAGAGGAACACTCATTTTTATTGCTTTTCCCTGCTACTGAGATTTTTCTGGCAGTGCCCGTGCAGAGCCTGCCCTTGGCAGGGCAAGGTTTGTCCAAAGCCACCCAAACCAAGCCATGGGAATCCCTGTGGGAGCAGAAATGCCATTCCCAGGGTTTGCCAGCACATCCCCTCAGCTGCCAGCACAGGGACCACCCAAACCTGACTGCATCTCCACCTGCTGCCTTCCCCTGGACTGCCTGGCAAAGCCATGGGAATCCCTGTGGGAGCAGAAATGCCATTCCCAGGGTTTGCCAGCACAGGGATGCCCCAGAACTGCAGGTTTGCATCACCCTCGTGCATCTCCACCTGCTGCTTTCCCCTGGACTGCCTGGCAGGGATCCCTGGCTCCTGCAGGGTTTGAACTCATCCTGCTCCAGCACCAAGCAGGGTTCTCCTGCTGCAAGCACCACTTCAAGGGGATTTAAACTGAGGGGATCCAAGTCAGGAGAACACAGATTTCATTTTCACAACCTAACCTTCACCTGCTCGTGGCTCAGAGAGGATCAAGGTGGTTTTTGCTCTGACCCCAAAACAGCTGAGCTATTTATTTTCTGATAAATAGCTCCATATTCCTCATCTCTGTCTGATCCCTGCTGGTTTCTAGATGGGACAGCTATGAACTGACCTTGCCACATGTCTGGAGAAATAATTCTGGGGGCAGGAACATCTCCTTGCTGCCTTCATCACAGGCATTTTAGGCATCACACGGATTCATTTCACAGGAAGACTTTTCCCCCCAGCTGCAGGAGCCCCTGGAGGTGCAGATCTTTGGGATTTTCCAGCTGGTAGGAAGTCCAACAAATACAGAAGGAGCTGTTTTTCCAGCCATAGGCATCTCCCCAGCCCTTGGCTTGCAGACAGCTGCTGATGTGGCACGAGGACGTGTGCGGGAGGAGAGCTCATCTCCGGCACGGGGACATCCCAGAATAACCCATTGCCTAATTCCTTCCCCTTCTTTAGGTTTTCCTGAAAAAAAAAATCCCTAAAAAACCCCAAATCAGTATTACAGAGACTGGCTAAGCTGGAGTTTTTATAAAGTCTCTGCTGAAGGCTTTGGATGATGTGCAATGCTCTCAGTTGACCCTTTAAGAGAAGAGGGATTTCTTATTTTTTATTTCTTATTTATTTCCTATTTCTTATTTCTTGTCCCATGAGGTTTACATGGCTGAAAATTCTCCGTGGTTGGCAAGATCAAGGCCTGAGTTTGTAATGCTTTAGCACACTGGCCTCCTAATGAGATAAATACCCATCAGCTCGTTAATAAAGAGAGCAAAAGCAATGATTTCATCTGCACCTGGAAAACGGCACAAATGAAAGCAGCTCACAAACCCCAAAAAATAAACTAAAAAACCCCATTGCCAAAGACACAGGATCAAAGCTCTGAAGGAAGACCATTAATGGGGCTGATGGGATGGTGCAGCCTCCCTCACTCCCCTCATCAGGACAGCAAGGAAGAGAAACTGTGAAAACACAGATCAGGGGTCAAGAGAAACTCAGGAGCACCAGAGCCACCACACCTGGCTGGAGGAGCAGGCACAGCCCCTCCACCACCTGCCCTGCAATTACAACTCCAAAATTGTCCCAAAACACCAAAATTGTCCCAAAAGCATCTTCTGGAGCCTCGGCCAGGACACAGCTCCTGCAGACTGAGAAAATGTGACTGTGGGATCAACCCTCATGAAAGCATTTGGGGAACCCTGCCAGTGCCTGCATCTGATTGTTTGCCTCAACCCCAGCCAGCTTTAATGCAACATCAGCTTGGAAGCTGTAAAACATCAGACAAACAATGTAAACCAATGCAAGCAGCAAGATTTAACAGGAAACAGGCTGTGCTCTTCGTTTGCTGGATGGGAGAGCAGCTGGCTGGGGCAGGGATGATCCCATCCAAAACTCCTCACACCCATTTGCTGATTTGCAAGGAGAAAAAAGGGGGCTGAAGGCTGATTTCATGGGGGGAGGTTGGTGTAAATCATCTGTTTGTGGCTTCAATTGGGACAAAAGGCAGGAAAGTCACAAAAACAGACAGATAAAATATTATTAAACTAAAAACAAAAAGAGCAGCAGGAGGAATGGGATGCCTGGAGATGTTGGGATTTCCTGCTTTTCGAAGGATTGGCAGTGCCATCCAGAGGAATAAATGTCCATGCCCTGGAGCTGGAAATAGCTGCACTTAACACCTCTTTGGGGGATTTGAAGGCTGGCAGAAAGGTCCAGAAGGAATTTTCTCCTGCCAGCTGTGGCCAGGGCTGAGCTCACTAATGGCACCCAGAGCATGGATCCTGTGAGGCTCCAAACAACATCAGGGATGGAGCCAAAACCTGCTGGGAAGGCTGGGAGCCAAGGGATGAGTGTGCAGGACAGGCCCTGACATGGTCATTGGGGTCAGCCCAGCTGATCTAATCCCTAAATGCACTGAAATCCATTCCCATCCCTTTCCTCACCTCCCTGCTCCTGCTGAAGGCCCTGGCAGTGGTGCCTGCTGCAGGGATACCCCACAGGGTAACGCTGCTGAGCCCTCACTGCTCCAAAATTCAGCCTCTCCTGGGCCCCCACTTCCATGGATCCCACCTCCTCCCATGCTCCTGGAAGAGCATCCCAATATCCCCCCAAAATCTGACCCAAACTCACAGCACTGCAGGATTTCATCTTTTGGGGCTCCACCAGGCAGATCCAGCCCTTCCCACTGACCCCAGGGATGCTGGAGAAGGGCTCAGCCTGATTCCAGCAGCTCAGGAGGATTTCTGCACAAACTTTGGGATTTTGGGGCTCTATTCCCACCAGCTGCTCCTTTCATAGATCCCACCCAGATCCTGGAAGAGTATCCAAATCCAACCCCAAACTCACAGCACTGCTGGATTTCATCTTTTGGGGCTCCACCAGGTGATTCCAGGCAGATCCAGCCCTTCCCACTGACCCCAGGGATGCTGGAGAAGGGCTCAGCCTGATTCCAGCAGCTCAGGAGGATCTCTGCACAAACTTTGGGATTTTTGGGATCTCTTTCCACCAGCTGCTTTTCCATGGATCCCACCCAGCTCCTGGAAGAGCATCCCAATCTCCCCAAAATCAGACCCCAACTCACAGCACTGCTGGATTTCATCTTTTGGGGCTCCACCAGGTGTTTCCAGGCAGATCCAGCCCTTCCCCCTGAGCTCAGCCTGACTCCAGCAGCCCAGGAGGATCTCTGCCCAAGCAGAGGCAGCTCAGGACACGCTTTGGGATTTTGGGGATCTCTTCCCACCAGCTGCTTTTCCTTCCCCACCCGCTTTTATAGGAGCCTGCTGGCTCCCATTGGCTCAGGACACCCTTTTTATAGCAACCACTCTGGCCCATTTCAATTGCATTCAGTAATTCCTCAGCTCATTGTCCTGCAGAGATTAGTTACACATAAGCATATTTGAATGATTAACTCCTGGGCTCTGCTGAGGCCCCAGCAGAAATTGCTGAATCCAAAGGCTCCCTCTGACTCTCCCTGCCTCACCACTGCTCCCAAAATATTGTGGTTTTCCTTGGAGCCCTTGCTCCTGGCCAGCTCAGCTGGCACTGGGGGGAAGGTTTCAGCTCCAGAGCAGTGGAAAAGGAGAGGAAAAAGGCTGGGAAACACTCAAAACCCAAAGAGGAAAAAGCAGTGTTTGGACAGTCAGTCACAGTTTGGGGTGAAAACCTGCACATCCCATCTCATCCCACCAAACCTGGTGGCTTCCAAGGGTGACAACCTCACAGCACAGGGATGGGTTACCCGTGGGAACCCTCCAGCAGCTTTTGGGAGCATGAGGAGCATTCAGGGCCACTTCCAGAGGTTTGAGCTGCTTTTCCCCGTGGCTCCAACTGCTGAGTGTCACCTGAGGTGGTGACACAGGCCAGGGGGTCCTGTCCCACTTGGAGCAGCCCAGGGGATGGGAAAGAGGCAATTTCCTGCTGAGCCCATGCCTGGGGGCAGGATGATGAAGAGAGAAAGGGACAAGGTTTAAACTGGCCTGGATTAGCACATCTCCATCCCCCAGCCTGCTCACCCAGCATGGGCAGGGGGGAGCAGCAGCTCTTGGGGGTTTTCTGGATGATCAACAGCAAACCTGCAAGGAGGAAGAGCTGGATCCCATGTGGAATGAGTGATGAACAGCAAACCTGAATGGGGAAAGAGCTGGATCCCATTTGGAGTGGAAACCTGCAGGGGGAAGAGCTGGATCCCATCATGTTCTGTGTGGGTGTTTCCAGTCCTTCCTTTTCCCTCCCTCCCTCATGGCTGCTCACCCCTGAGCCAGAGCTTTGTGTCAGGAAATGCAGGAACCACACAAAAGGGAAAATGCAGATGATTTTGAAGAGTATTAAAAACCCAGCAGATGACAGAGGGGATTGAGATTTAACACTGCAGCTGGTGAGGCTGGAAGGGCTCCAGAGCTCAGGGCTCAGGCAAGCCCAGGAAGGTGAGTCCTGTCCCACCTTCCCCACAGGATTAGGGACACCACCAGTGCACCCAGATGGGGACTGGGATGTCCAAGGTGCCTGTCCTGCACATTTCTCCAAATCTCACCTGTTTTTTGTCCACCCCAAACATTTCAGAGCTCAGCATGTGTTGCTCATCCCTGTCCTGGTCTGGAGCACTCAGGAAACTGAAAACATCAAATTAATAAAGATCCAGCAATTTTTTAGAACCCTCTCAGCCTTGTACAAGAGCAGACATTTGACCCAGAGCTGCCAATAAAAGCCCTCAGGTTCCTCTCCCTCTTTCACAGGCAACAAACTTGGGAGATCCTTTTAGACCTGGCAAAAATCCCTCTAGTCCATGTTTAAAGGCTCCAGCATATCCCCAGAGTTAAATTCCACCCTGGTTATGGGTAGCAATAAAAAAATAGGAAAAGCCTGATACTGGCCAGGCTGAGGTGCACAAAGCTTTTCCTGAGTTTTCTCTGCCAAAACCCAAAGTGTGTCACAAGTTGAACTCCCAGCTGAGGCTGCTCCTTCCAAAGGGAAGTGGAAGTGGTGCCAAGGAAGGCAGAACGTGCTGTCTGCACATTGCCCTGGCACAGCTGCCACCCCAGGGCAGGCAGAGGCAATAAAAAGTTGCATCAGAGAAAATGAAACACAGAAAAAAGATCTCTGTGTGTGTGTGTGTGTTTCAAAAGCAGGATCCAGAATAATCCCAGTTGGGGCTGGGATGGGTTGAGCTGCAGGGATCCAGCACAGCCAGGGGAAGGGAATGGTTCTGCATTGGGCCAAATTTAAGGCAGTGGAGAGGCACTGCGGAGTAATTTTACCCAAATGAAGAAAAATTCAAGAGAAAACTGTGGTTAAGATCACCCTGAAACTCCATCATCCCTCACAGCAGAGCAGCCTCCTCTGGAACAGCCCCAGCTGCCCACAAACCCCAGCTCCAGCCCCAAGGAAGGGCTGAGCCCACAGCAGGACACCAAACCCTGCTGCAAGCCTCCAGCCTGTCCCCTTCCCCTGTCCACATCCCAGAAATGAAGGATTTGCACCCTGCCAGCCAGGCTCCCACCTGCCAAGGGGGAGCAGGGAGGGATGGGAAGGGGGACAGGGAGCAAATCCCAGATTTCTGCATGCCAGCCCTCATGAGAGGGGCCTGATGGAGCTGGAAGCACTGAACCATGGCTGGAGGAGGGAAAGCACTGACAGCAAGGGGGGAGCTCAGGAGATCACACAGCCCACCCCCAGCTCCAGCAGGGTCAAGCAAATCTTGTGGAAAAAACACAAGTTTCCAACGGGGTGGAGAGCAAAGTGAGAATTAATCAGGTGAGAGCCATTTCAGTGCTGTTTGAAGTCAATCTGCTTCCAAAAAAACCCCCAAAGCTCCAAATTCTTTTGCTTTTGCTGCCTCAGGCTGCTCACCTTTAGCTAATGAACACCCACACAAACACAAAGCAAATGAATTTTGCTCCCTGCCTGTCCCACTGTGCACTCAGTGGTGGGCACATTTGGAACCCTGGCTGCTCAGAATTTCAGACTTTCTGTGCTGCCAGGCACTGACCCCCAAGAGAACACTGCATTTCACCTGAGGCTGTGGAGAAAGCTTCCAAAACTAAATTATAGAATTGGGATTTTAAATGTGTAGTTTGAATAGAAGTGTTTAACACTACATGGTAGAAAATTAAAGTTTTAGAATATACTAATATATATT
This sequence comes from Passer montanus, assembly GCF_014805655.1. Classification (NCBI taxonomy): domain Eukaryota; kingdom Metazoa; phylum Chordata; class Aves; order Passeriformes; family Passeridae; genus Passer; species Passer montanus. Next base: position 2,029,094 of record NW_024369262.1, on the reverse strand, counting down.
AAAACAATATTATATATATAATAAAGTAATATATATAAAGTTTGATAAGACAGAAGTTTTAGGGCAGAGACTGGTCCTTCTTCACCTTCTTCTTAATGAGTTTAGGTAGTATTGTGTAATTAGAAAAAAAGAATCTGCATTGCAGGCCAGGAGTAATTAGTTATTAAGTTAAAAGTAAAAATAATTTGTGTCATTTCTTAATTAGACAGTTTAACCTTAAAAAGCCTCGTAGAGAGAGAGCTACAGCTCCATTTTTAGTTTGTTAGAATGAAGTACTGTAGAACTCACAGTCTGTAAGACCATGACATAGATAGGAACTAATAAACATCTAAGTCCAAACAAGAAATACCATCTCACATATTTAATCCCCACCTTAACAAAAAAAAGAAAACCCAAAAATCCACAGGCCCAGCCCTGAGCTCCACCAAAGCTGCTCAGCTCAGCAGGAAGGATTTCCTGGATCTTCCTCAAAATTCCCTGTGCACAGCTGGTCCAGCAGATCCATTCCCTTGCCCAGCACCAGAGCACAGCCAGGCAGAGCAGCAGCTCCTTCTCCTGCCATAAAATAAAGCCTCTTCTAATAAAACCTCTCCAGCAGGGACTGCCAAAGAATCCTCCAGAAATGTGAATTTATGGGAAGAGAAAGGCCAGGTGTTTTCAAGTATCAGACCAGGGATTCTGGCAGCTCGTTGCCCTTTCTCAGCACAAGAGCAGCCCTGAGCAGAGCCAAACACACACAACAGAGAAAAAAATAGTGAGGGAGAGATAAGAAATAGAAAATGAAAAGTAATATCCACTTCTTAAATACTCAGGAAGTGCTGAGTGCTCAGTTTCTTCTCAGAACACACATTCACCTTCCTTGCGCCCCCAGAGCCACCCAGTGCCACCTTCTCTGTTCCCACATTAGGAGGGTCCATCCCCTGTGGTAGGGAATGGTTAATTAAGGGGATAATTAAGGGAATAAAAAGCAATGTGGGAGACTGGCAGATCTTCTGTGTGATATTCAGGACATTGGGAAATGGTGTCACATCAGCAAGGTGGTATCTGCCTCCATAAATCATTTCTGATTGGGGGTTCTGACCCAGCCAAGATCAAACAACACAACTCAAACCTGTCCTCAGAGTAAATCCACACCTGAATTTACAGGTTTGAACTCATTTCTTGATGCAGTGCACATGCCACAAGCCCAGAGCCTGTCAAATGTTGTTCAGCACTGGATTTTTAGGGGAATTATTGTTTACAAGCCATGGATGGATTTGCAGAGGGCTAACAGCTGGTAACATCTGGAGCTGATACTGACAGAAAGGAGCTCCTGCATCCTGCACAGCACCCCCACAAGCACACAGCTGCTGGCAAAACCCAGCCCAGCAACAAATCCATCCCAAGATGGAACACCCAACTTCAGGGATCTGTTGAGCTGTTCTTGTTGGCTGAAGATATTTACAGTCTGCTTCCAGCTGCTTTTGATATGTGCAGAACAAATCTCAATAACTTCATTTTAGGAAAGGGCACATCAAAATGTAAAGACTTGCAGCCCAAGGCTGCAGCCTGTCAAACAGCATCAGGGGCTGCTGTGAATAAAAATGTTAATTTTAAAATGAATTCTGTGTCTTTCCATGCTATGATCTCTCATTTTCTTTCCCTTTTGGAGAGAAAAATATACATTGATGTATCACAAACCCATCAAGGACTTTCCCCCTCCAACACTAAACAAACCCAGTCTAAATGTACCTTTAGTCTCCAGCCTTGGAAGGCATTTAATGTATGATAAATGATCTTCAAGAGGCAACAAATGTATTTTCCAATAATTTTCTTTCCTCTCCAAACATCAAAGAAGCTTAAATACCATGGAAACAAATATGACAAATCCCCCAGACACTGGAATTTATCAGTCCCTTTCATACACTGCACAACTGAAGCTCAGAAAGCACAAATTCTCTGCATAAAAACACAAAATAAACCCATGACAGAGCTGAGGGGGGAAAAAAGGTCAGATTTTGTGATTTGATCTCGTCTGTAAGGCACAAAACTCCCAGGATGTACTTAAAATTTTATTTCTATTTCCAGTACATCATAATAATTATAAAAGAATGGTCTGCAGCCACAATTTAAACCAGTGGCTGACTTGGTGTGGATATTCACACACAAATGATTTATTATAATCACAAAGGCTTTCAACATGAAATACTTGATCCTGAAATCCTTCCTCACACAAAAAAGCTCAGGAAATTCTGCTTCATCCAGGCCTGACTCTCATTTTGCCAAACCAGATCAAGAGCTCAGTGCTGCCTCATTTATTCCTCCATCACAGGAGTGCCTTGGCTGTGTGTGAAGATTGCAATAAATGTTCAGAGGGCAAAGAGACACCTCAATATTCTGCTGTCTGGGCACTCACAGCTTTGATTTCCCAGCTTCAACCCCCCCCCAGCTCTCTGCTTTCAGTGCAATTTGCTGCATCTGGATCTCTTTTCTTTACAAGGGACTATCAGACATCCTTGAGGTGCCCTCCCAGAGATGCTCTCAATTCCAGGATGCCAAGATTTGGGAGTGTCTGGCCAGGCCCCAGGGAGCTCCTGTACATCCCTGCCCATGTCCTGCTCTGCAAACAGCCCCAAAATTGGCTTTGCACTGCTCTGGGAGCCACTTGGGCAACTGCAAAGCTTCTGAAAGGAATTCTCACTGTGCTGATTCTGTGGGGAATGGAAAAACCCCCAAAGATGCTGAGCCCAGCACTCCTCAGGCTGCAAACCCTGGCACTGCCACCCCCTTTATGCCCAAACACCCAAACAATAGAGTCCTTTTCCCTGCTTCTTGTGAACAATTGGTTCCCTCATCACCTCCAAATCATAAAAATCTGAATATATTTTACAGTTATGTCCAATACAGGATTGAACTGGTATCAAACCCAGAGTGACAGCAGCTGGTTCTCTTCTGGAAGTGCTGCCCCTATGCCTGGTCACCTCTGTCCTCTGGTGCCATTGCTGAGTCCCTCTGCTGCTCCTCTGGATCCCCTGGCAGGATGCTGGTGACTGTCTGCAGGAGGGACTCGATCTGCTCCTCTGTCAGCCTCTCCTCACTTTCTTCCACCATCTGCAGGTCAAAAGAAAAAACAAAACAAACCCCATTGGCATCATGAAATCCACACTTCCTCCCTCAGGGAGAAGGACTCAGCTCAGCAGGGAAGACTTTGTCAAGACACAGCCTGAGCTCATCACAAAAGCATTTTACAAAGCAGAACTCTTGGAATATTTTGAGAGAAAAAAAAAAAGAAAGAAAGGACTCCATTGTTCACCACGACAATTGGCACTGTGTAATGGGATCCTGCTTTCCTTACAGCAAGGAAAACACCACCCTGGGAACAGCCTGGCTCACCCTAAAGCCTCTCTTAACCTCCACATCCTTGTCCTGAGCCAGGCTTTTCCTTTAGCTCAGATGCAGCCCCACTTTCCTGACCTTTCTCCCAAGTTTCTGTGTTTTCATGGGACACCCTGAGAGGGATTCCCTGGATCCTGGCATCTCATCCAGTACCTGCACAAAACAATCAGCCCATAAAAGAAACCACCTCATCCTACAGGCAGCTGTACTCCCCTGGAATTTGCTTGGATTGGGAGACTCCTGGATATAAAGACATTTAAAAGCTCTGAGCAACATCAAAAACACTGTCATGACTCAACTGCATGATTCCAGGAGATTAATTAGGGACCTACTCCCACTGTGGAGCTGTGGCAGCTTTTATATCACTGCTACCAGTAAAACAACTGCCCTAATTTATAGGCAGCTGTTAAAAGGCAAAAAAGTTTGTCAGAGGACTGGAAAAGCAAGTCAGAAGAACTCTTCAAAGACAAATGAAACCAATTAGGATTGTGGGGTTTGAGTTTTAATTTTTTTTACAGCAAGTCCTTGAAAATGGCCTTTGAAGAGGAGTGATTTATAGTAATGATGGTTCCAAGTCAATGCAGGTTTAATCAGCTCTAGCTGTAAGCTGCCAGCTCTTCAGATGCCTTCTGAAAAGCAGAGTGGGACTTCAGCTCGTTTTTGCTTTTCTTCAGAGTCCTCTTTGCACAATCTGATCATCTTTCATCAGGATCATCCACAGATCTGCACACACACAGAGAATCCACTCCTCAGCAAAAGGCAGACACTGCATTTCCATTTGTTAATGACTTTCTGGGGACTATCCCCATCAAAGGCTGAAAATCCCTGGGGAGTGGTTTCCAAGCTCAACAACTACTGTAGGACACAGGCTTGAACAGCAGCCCTGGCTCTGCTTCCCAGCAGCTGCTCCTCTGCACACCCTGTGCTCACACACACTCAGATCCTCCTGCCCTGGCTGGGGGAGCCCCTGGCAGCTGATTCCTGCCAGCAATTCCCACAGGGAATCACCTCAGCACACCTTGGAGCACCAGCACCACACCAGGAAGTGTGGAAGTAGAAGATGTCCCTGGAACTAAATGTTCTTTCAGGTCTCTCCCAGCCCAAACTGTCCTGGGATTGTGATTCCATGATCAAATCTGCTCCACCCACTCCTTGGTGCCAGTGCTGCTGACAAATCCCTCCTGTCCAGATGAGCTTTGCTGTTGAATCTCACAGAGGATTAGCAGGCTGCATTATGGGGTTATTCATTTCTGCTACACTCCATTTGCAAGGTGGGGTAGGTGCCAGAGGAGCAGGAGCTCACAAAGAACCAGCCCAGGTGCTTTGGACACCTGGATCACTCCAGGCAGGATCACTGAAGCAATGCTCCCAGATTTGTTACCATCTCTCACAAAAACAGCATTGGCCTTGTTTACATTTGATTTATTGCAAGCCATAAAGTCCAACCCTCTTCCCATTTTAGTTTTATCTAGATCTGTATCTCCTCTCCCTTTTTTCCTCTCCACTTTCTCCTTTAGGTGCTTGCTCTGATGACATCAGAACTCAAACAAAAGCCAGGGATTTCTGATCAGCACCAGTTCTTGATTTTAAAGCAGAACATGTGAATTCTAATCCCTGTTTTCTTCCCTGCTCCCCAGTGACTCCAGATGAGTAATGCCCCAACCCCCAGTATGAACAACCCCTCTGATGTGATTTTTGTGGCACAGCACGAGGCTGACAGACTGCAGGGACAGACACACAGCTCTGGGGTTGCTCTGGCAGCCCCAGAAATCCCAGCTGAGCACGAAGCTGACGGAAGAAAATCATCTCTGCTGTTTCAGATGCTCTGGTGCTCTAAGTGATGGCTCATTAAAATGTTGGGAAAAGCATTTTTAGAGATGTCAGACCCTGCACTGAGGAGGGGATGGAGCTCCCAAATTCCCTTCTGCTGACAGATCCAGAGGGAAGTGGGAATTCCTTCAACTGCTGCAGCAAAATTCAAAAATTGGCAAAATTGGTGCCTCTCCAGCAGCTCCCAGGAATCGCCAACAGACACAAATCAATATTTAGCAGGATGGACACACAGCTTCCTAGTCAAGTTGATGCTTCAGCCTTATTTTGTTGTGATATTATTTGAGATTTCAAAGGATCAAAAGCACAAACTGTGAAAATCAATTTTTTTCACTCTTTCTGGAAGTGAATAAACAGCCTGAGATGATTTATGACAACATAAGCAGTGAGGAAGCAGCAAAGCAAGAAGCCAAAAGGAAAAATTCAAAAATTAAGCCCAGACAGCATGTAGATAAAGAGGCAAATGAAACTGTCCTAAAAGAAAACAGATCTCAGGGGAACAGGAGGTCACTCATCCTACATTCAGCAGATGTTCTCACAGCTGCAAGACAAAACACCTTTGATGCTGAGAGCACTAAGAAATATGGTGCTGAGAAGAGAAATGAGATGTAAGAGGCAGCCTAAGAGGCAAAGAACCCCAGCTGGATTCAGGTACCTCCTTTTCCAGCAGCAATTTTACCAATCTTGGAGAAAATCTCCAGCCAAAAGCCCTGCCCTGGCTGGAACTGCTCAAGAGCCAGACTGAGTCCATCAGCAGCCAGGAATGCAAAGTTTATAGTAAAGAAAACAAAAATGCAAATGTTTGAGGGGAGGGGATGAGCTCAGATGTTGATGTTGGCAGTGCCACCCAGCCCTAATGGGAACAGTTTCCCCTCTCAGGGATGCTATGTGAAAAGTTTGGGGTGTTTCTGACCAAATTTGGGGTATTTCTGACCAAAGTGCCTCAGTATCTGCAGATGTGGGTGAGGAGCAGAAGTGGACAGTGTGACAGAAATATCATTTCTGCATTAAAAGCCCCCTGATGTCATAAATAATTGTCACTGCTGCTTTTCAGCATTCAAGGCTGTGCTGCCCCAAAATAACTGCAGGGGTTTAGGAAAAACTGCTGCAGCACAGCAATGTCATTCATAACCACAGCCAGCGTGTGTTACCTGGAAATGTGATTATTCACTCAGCTCAGCACTCACTCATCATTTCTATTGCACCCAAATCAGAGCAGTTTGTTACTCAGGTTCCATTGCAGTATATTCAAAGGTCAGCATTGCTCCCATTTAGTTTCCACAATGTTCTACATCTAATCAAAGAGGAAAACTTTATAAATTAATCCGCACAAAATTCTCCCAGCTCAAACTAAAAGCAGCACGTTCCCCCTGCAGCTCAAAGTGAAATCTCAGAAATTCACAGCCAGCCCATGAAGATGAATCCCAGGGATTAAAGTGTTTATTCATAAATTAAGGTGTAAATCTGTGCTCACAGTGTCACAGACAAATGGAAGCACAAAATCACACAGGACTGTCTAAATTCCTTTTTTTCACTCAGTGAAACAAGGACAAACATCCTTAATTCAAACCATACCTATCTTTTGTGCTTACCCAAATAAAAGCAGAATTTCAGAGATTTCATCCTCCTCTCTGTGCTGCTTTCAGTGCTAATGTTTATTTGGTTTAGTCTCCTGAGACATAACAATAAATCAAGAATGAAAAATAAATAAAGCCACACTGAAGAACCCCAAAAAGCCCTGAAAGAACTGAGAAATGCTCTCAGCATTTGGTCAACAAACCTCAGCATCAAAGAACAACCTGTGGGTTAAAAGCTATTGTTTATTGGAATAATAAGCTAAGGATTAGATTTTAAAATAATCAGTTAAGTACAGTAATAAAGGAAATAGGGGCTCTGATCATTTCCAAAGCAATCAAGCACATAATTTACCTCCAGTGGGGGAGGGAGACGTTTGATGAGAAAATCACTGTTATTTCCTCCTTTGAGCAGTGATTTGAAATTGCTCAGCACCACATCAAGAGGGAAAAAACACATTAAAAAAAGAAATAAAGTAAAAGACTGAATGACTGAATTAATGTCCCTCAGAGATAATTAACCAAAGGCAAGGCAAAACACATTGTTGAGAAAATAAACAGTTTAAACCCCCTTAAGATCTTTGATTTTCCAAAATATTTTCCATTATTATTTTCCAGTATAAAAAACAATGTGCCAGCCTGTAAGTATGAAATTCTCCAAGGTAGAAATACATTTTAAAAAAGCACAAAAATTAAAATCTGCTTTTTCCATTCAGACAGAAAAACGTGGAGCAATTTGTTCCCTAAAAAAGATGATGCTTTATCTTCACCACTCTCATGGTGAGCTGAACATCCCTGACTTTTTATTTCCTCCTTTTGGGAATCACTGAGCCAGACCCTACATATGTTAAAGATTAAAACAGGAGGTCAAGATAGCTGCAATGTGTACAGTGTTTTACTCTGTGGGTAAGAATTTGAATTTCATGCTCCTTTTGTTGCTATTGTTGCTGGAAAATAAATCCTGGCACAGAAGCTGGAAAAGGCAAAGATGGACAATGGCAGCAATTTATGCATTAAGGTTTACAGAAAATCAAAAGATCACAGCAAGAATTTGCTTTTTAGCTGCAAAATAATGTTATCAAAATGGACTTATTGTTTGCATACAGCTAAAAAGAAGGAATGTTGTAGAGGGAGAGTGAAAGACTAAGAAAGGCAAAAAGCAGCAATAATTACAATGATAATGATAAATATCCTCTCCCATGAGCTGCCAGGTAAATCAGACCCCATTCCATGGTCAGGCTGCACTGAGTAAGTTTGAGACATCAAAACTGAGCAAGTGAGAGCCAGCTTGGACTTGGCTGGCATTTTGTTTAAAGCTTTCTGAAAAATAAGATTGATGTGCCCCAATGCCAGGAACTCAGAATTTCTCCCCAGCATTTATTTCTGATTCAGGGCAAGTTCAGTGAAGGGAGAATCAAGGCTCCTGATTCAAGATCAAGGCTCTCCATCTAAAATCAAATTTTAGAGCAGAATTCACCTCTCAGCAGGCTGTGTCTCATCCAGCACTGCAGGGAATGGATTCTCCTGTAAAACCTGTCCATGGGTGACCTCTGTGTGGCTTTATACTGAGGCTCTCAATCTAAAATCAAATTTTAGAGCAGAATTCCACCTCTCAGCAAGCTGTGTCTCATCCAGCACTGCAGGGAATGGATTCTCCTGTAAAACCTGTCCATGGGTGACCTCTGTGTGGCTTTATACTGAGGCTCTCCATCTAAAATCAAATTTTAGAGCAGAATTCCACCTCTCAGCAAGCTGTGTCTCATCCAGCACTGCAGGGAATGGATTCTCCTGCAGGAACCTGGGCATGGGTGACCTCTGTGTGGTTTTATACCCAGAAAAGGCAGATTTTGTGTGTTCAGTGGCTGCTGCAGCCTCTGTCCTCATCAAAACCAGGGTCCAGGCCACTGATTGAACAGCAACACCACCTCCTTGCTTCTCCCAGCTCTGATGTCAGGAGCACCAGGCTGCAGCTGCCCAGCAGCCCCTGAGCTCCACAGGCTCTGCTGGAGGCTCTCAGTGTGCTGCAGCTCGGGGAGCACAGGGTTAACCCTGCAGGACACTCACACCCTGCAGTGCCCTGGGGCTCTGCTGGAGGCTCTCAGTGTGCTGCAGCTCGGGGAGCACAGGGTTAACCCTGCAGTGCCCTGGGAATGCAGGGGAACCTCGTGGAACAGGGAAACTGCTCCCCAGCACTTCAGGCACACACAGGCTTGGCTAAGCCCCACATGTACAGACGTGGAACTCTGCACTTGGTTCTGGGCACTGCAGAAGGGGTTGGATCAACCATGGACTGACAACTCCAGTCTTGTGCCTGTGTTCTCCAAGTTTCAACGAGTTTTAGTTAACTTGGACACTCCAAAACTTGGAATATCTAAAATACTGAAATATCTAAAACAATCCAAATATTTATATATAAATATATTAATATTATAATTATATAAAAATAGAATTTAAATAGAATTAATTATATATCAATATATTACAAATATATATATCTAAAATAACTCTCCAGAAAGCTGACTTCTAATAGAAAGGCCCAAAATTCTTATTTTCTTCAAACATGACACAGGAGAAAACTATTTTCAATATTTGATATATTATATGTTATATTATATATTATTTTAATATTATTTATATATGTATTTAAATTTACTACATTTCATATATATACTCTATATATACTACATATTTCTGTATAAATATATAAAATATTTATTTATTATAGTTTATATTTATTTCTATTAATTTTATATTTGAAATTATATATAAATAAATATGATTTTTATATAATATTTTATGTGTAGGCAGAATAACAATAAAGCAGGTAGGACAGGAGAGAAGAGACAAAGCCATGCAGTCACCTGAGAGCCCCAAAAGATGACTGCATTTAAAGAAGGGAAGGAAAGCCTGCAGATGGCAATAAAACAAATCTGTGTAAGCACATGAAGCTAACAAAGGTGTGGGACAGGCTCCAGTTGTGGTTTCTGAGTAACTGAAAGCTCCTGCTCGGGCTGCTGCTGGACACTGATCTCCTCAGCACTCACTCCTCAGCTGGGATCATCCTGAGGTGCTTTCAGCATTTTCCTCTCTGCTCCTCGGTGACAGAAGAAAAATGGTCCTGCTGCTCCCTCTTTAATCCTTCCCCCTTTTTTTGCAGCAAAATATGATCCTGTTCCTCCTCAGCCTGGCTCCAGGAGAAGATTGCAAACAGATGTTCTTAATGCAAGAGATCTTTATTGAAATAATATCCTGAGTGTAACAAGCTCTTTATTACCACAGGGGTTTGTACTCCTGAGGAGATGCTTGAGAGAACAGAAGCATCTATTTCTATTTAGTGACAATGCCTCCTTACAGCTGAATTATTCTTAGACTGACAATGGCTACTTTCCAGCAGAAAGTTTATATCCATTTCTCATCCTGCATTACGGCTCATTTCTTTTTAGAATTTGTGATTTTAGTGTAATGAAAAACCATTTAAAAAAACAGGGAAGAGGTAAAAAATAAAGTATTCCATCCCAGAGCTGCACAGCAAAAATATTAAATATATTCTTATTTGCAATACTTTCATAAATCACATTTAATGGCTGCACTGGGCATTTTAAATGTGCCACTGAAAGAAACAGAGGTGGAGAATCTGTCTGAGAGGACAGAGAAGAAGCTGAGTGGATTTGAAGCTGTGGATGTAAAATGTGCATGAAATAAAGGGATACATTCAATCAGGGGCCCATGAGAAAGCAATTCTCCAGTTGCTGCTGCCAGCTGAGCTTTGAAGGCCCAGGCACTGGGACTCACCAGCTGGATCTCCACTGCACTCACAGGCCTGTGGTTCAGCAGCTGCAGCTTTTCTGCCCTGGTAAAAGCACAGAGAAGAAAATGCACATTACTGGGTGGTTTGAGGATCCCCTCAAGTGATGCAAACACATTCCTGCCAACTCAGGGATGAAATGTCACTGCCAGGAAGGATCCTGGCTGGCTCTGCAGTGGGGCTGAAGGGCCATCATTTGGACATTTTAATGGCTTGGGGACTTTCCTGCGTTCAGCCACACTGCTGTTGGCCTAAGGTGGCAAACAGAGACCCTCAGATCATTACTGTGCAAGCATTAATTAACTGCTGCTTTGTTAAAGCTCTGCAGAAATGTTAAACAACTCAGCAGACATCCCAAACTTCTCCATGAACACACAACCACAAGAACAATTTAGAACAATTTTCATACCCAAGGAGTTACAGTCCCATCAAACAGCAGCAACTTGTTCATTCTTTTAGCTCGTTGCAAATACAAAGTTCCAGCAAGGAACTACAATTTGGAAAAACTAAATCTTTGCATTTATTACATTCTCCAAGGTAAAAATACATTTTTAAAAAGCACAAAATTAAAATCTGCTTTTCCATGCAGAGAGAAAAACGTGGAGCAATTTGTTCCTTAAAAAAGATGATGCTCCATCTTCAGCATTAAGTAAAGCTGAACCATTCTCATGGTGAGCTGAACATTCCTGACTATTTATTATAGAGCATCTTTAAAGCATGTTTAAATGGATTCTTGGGAGTTTAAAGCATATTTAAACTGATTCTGAAGGGATTAAAGCATATTTAAACTGATTCTGGAGGGTTTAAAGGTTCTGGAGGGTTTTCCCCTGGGGGATTTTAGAAAGGAAACCTCACAGCTTTTAAGAGAATCACTCCATGTTTACAACCAACAATTTCAATGTGTCTGGAGATACCTCAGAGATATAATTTCATTTCAAAAGGCCTCTGCCACAGGCTGGTGGATGATCCAGCTAAAATGTCCATTTTTATCATCCTTTCCGCTTCAGAAGAAAAGCTTGTGAATTTTCAATCCAGCATTTGTGAGATATCAACAATCCCTAACAGAAAGCTCCAGAAAAATCCTCCTGTTTATTTATTTATTATTAGTTTCCTTTGCTTTTGGAGAGCCAAAACAGTTTTCCACTGGTGATGGGAAGCAGGGACTCCACCTCCTTTGTTTTCCCATGTTCATCACTCAAATCCATTTGGTGTTTCCAACATGAGGCTATGGAGAGCATGGCTGGTTTTGCTCTGAACTCAGAGCACTTTACAGGCAGAAAGATGAGGTGTTTGTGACTGCTGCCACCTACCAGAGTCATAAAAACCAGGAATAAAACCCCAAATTATTGATGACAGGAGATGAGCACTCAAATCCTTTACACGGCAAGCAGGTGATTGAAGGAATCAATGAGAGATAAAAGTCACTTGTGTAAAAGCAAAGCTAAAGGCAGCACTGCCATGCAGAGCTGGGGAAAGAATATGAAATAATACCTTTATTCTATAAAATCCTGGCCAATTCAGCAGGAATTTTGAAAGATTTTTCCTCCAGAGCTGGCAATTCCCTGCTCTGGTGCCTGATGGAGGCAGAGCTGGTGCTTTCAGTGCTCTGTGCTTTGCTCCCTGGCCAAACAAATGTTGGTGCTCAGTTTCCAGAGCTCTTCAACAGCTCCTCTGAGGATCCCCCCTGTAAAAAACTCCCTCCTCCTCCTCCCCCAGCCCTGCTCACAAGGACAGACTGTGATGAATTCATATTTTACCCAAGCTTCTCTCACATGACACTTCAGAGCCTTCTCAAACAACTCTTTCTTCTCTTTTGCAGCAAGACACATCCCAATCCTCCAGCTCCACCACACAAAGCACATTATTTGACTTTTATTAAATACATTTCCTCATCTTCTTCTTTTCAAAGTAATATCCTTGAAATATAAACTCCAGAGCCAAATAAAGAGGATCAAATAGCAAAAGCCATTTTATGCCTGAGCTGAAGAATGCAAACCTGATTGAGCCAGAGCTATTTTCAAGCAGGTAGAGCTGTGTTTATCACAGGAAGATTACTGGCACAGCAGCAAGCACAAATAAATTAACACCAATTACACATCGTGACTAAAACAATCAATTAGTGCAACTGCTGATGTTTCCTGAAGAAATAGAGGGCCCAACAAAAAAAGGTCACCTCTCCAAGAGCTTTGCTCATAAGCCATGAACAGCACTCCAACTCATTAGGGACAGACAGAAATTTTACAAATTTTACAGCCAGGCCAAATAGATCCTAAAAGCACCATTTCAGGGTAATTGCAGTTTTTATAAATGTGTACAGAAGAATGAGAGACCTTAGAGTGATTAACACACTCAGATGTGTCATCTGAAGGATTTCATGGCTGGTTTTGATCAGCAAAGCTCCCTACTGGAAAATGATGCAGAACAACACAAAGGAACAAGCAGCAGGGTGCAAAAAAAAAAAAAAAAGCCCCAAAAGCTGCATAAATGCCATATTTCATCTAGAAATACTTGTGCAGCATAAGCACCAATTAACACCCCGACATAACGATCTTTAGACATGGTAATATGTAATTATGAGGGAAGCAATGAAACAAACACTCCCAAAATGTCTCTAAAATGCATTTAATAGGAAACTGGATTGCTCAGCCCTCAGCAGCAGCAGAAGGCAGAGGTTTGAGTTGGAGCTCAGTAACCACTGCACCTTTTTAACACTGATCCCACAAACTGACTGCTGGGACCAGGCTCTGGTCTGATCCCACAAAGTGACTGCTGGGACCAGGCTCTGGTCTGATCCCACAAACTGACTGCTGGGACCAGGCTCTGGGTCTGATCCCACAAACTGACTGCTGGGACCAGGCTCCGTGTACCTGGAGTTTCCTGACAGCACTCACACAAATTAAAACCTGAATAACCACAATTTCATCAGAGATTAGTTTTAAGTAAGGCAACCATGCATTAGGATCAGCCCTGATTGCAGTGTTTGGCTTGGGCACAGACCTACGCCTGAGTTTATTTCATGCTCCATTAAATCTCAAAAGTAAAATTAACTTTTTCCAGCTCCCATGAATTCATCTTTACACTTCCTACAGCCCTCGTGGCACGCTGATGCTCGTTAAATAAAAGGGGAACTGTCCCATTCATCCAAACAGAAGGTGAAGAACATTTTCAGCCTCATTGCCCCCAAACTTCAGCATCTGCATTTTCCCTGCTCTGCCTGGATTTTAGCACCAGTTTGGAACACGAAAGCTGCTCACTCAAGAGGAGAATCCATACAAAAGATGAGTGACAGAGAAAGCAATTTTCTCACATAAAAGCAAGATCCCACTAATCAGAGTTAATGGGCCGTGCTGCAGACTCGTACAGGACCTGCCTGCTGAGAAATCCCACCATGGCAACTCCTGCTGAGCCCACGTCCTGCAGCCAGGAGCAGCTTTTCCAGGATGGGAAAATGCTCTGGAGTGGGTCTGGGGACACACACAGAGCTCAGGCTGCAGGGGACAAAAACCTGTGCACTTATGGGGAGGAAAAGGGGTCTGAGGTGTGGGAGGGGGAGTGCTGGAGGAGGTGAAGATGTTGAGTTCCAACCTAAAAATCCTAAAAAAACACTTCTACAGGACAAAAACCACCTCTGGGTCATGTTCAGGATCACAGACAGCACAATCCTACATTGATACATCCATTCTAAAAAAATAATAAATATTTCTATGCTCCTGTGGAAATTCAGACAAAATGCATCATTTTCTGTCAGCACTAAGCAAACTTTTGTAGTTTAAATTTTAACCAAAATCTCCTCTGTGTGTTGGTATTGCCCTCTTTTTTAATCTGCTGAACTCCCAGAGTGTTTTTCCAGCAAGAGGTCTGGGTAAGGAGAGAGCAGTGCCAAGATCCAGCACAGAGAGCTAAAAAAACCCTTCAAACATCTGTGCCTGAGCAGAAGCAAATTTATCCTCAGGAATGGATGTTTGAGGGTTACCAGGAAAACCATGAAGCAACAGCTGGACACACAAGCAGGGGTTTGATTCCTGCTGGAAATATAAATCCCATGGTCCTCAATCAAGCATGGCAACTTTTAATGCCTGAACTCTGAGCTGAGGGAGGATTTCCCCAAAATGGGAAATCACAGTCCCAGTGGGTGCTGTGATTCCCCACAAGGATTCCCACTGGAAAAACTGAGAATAATCTTTATAATATCTCTTAAATGATGCTGTTGTTCAATGAGCATGATGCTGACTTGCTGTTGAACATTCATTTTGAAAGCTCTGGAGAAGGCAAAAATTACAAAGCAAATCCTTCAGCCTTTAATATTGCAGAGGTCTGTATCTGTTGTAGTTTTTGGCAGTCATGAGGGAAAATATTTTCTAGAAGTACTGAAGATTTTCAGCTCAACACTTCCTCAACTGTGTTGATTTAAAGACAAAAAGAGCAATGTTCCTGACTATTTTTTTAAAATTATAATAATATGCAGTGATTGGAAAGTTGGTTATCCCAAAATTAGAAGCAAGATGGGCTATCAGTGGCAGGAAGAAGCACAAGTAGAGCCAGTTGTCTTTGAACCATAATTACAGAGCTTCAGTTTAATAAATGTTCTTTTCATCAATGCAAATCACTATACCTTACAAATATGAAGCCATTCCAGCACTAAGAGTGGAAAATGAGCTGCTAGTGGCAAACTCTATTTCCAAGTACAACATGGCTCACTGAACTGCAGCTTCAGCCAAAGCCTGAGGCCTCAACAAGGTAATAATAAAATTCATTATGTGGGTTCAGAGCTGCAGTTTTAAAAAAAAATCTCAGTTCTACGGTTTGAATTTTACCAAAGTAGTGATTAAAAACGATGGGAAAAACTGTTTCACCACACCTTAACTGTATCAGTGAAATATCTGGCTTTGGATTTGCTCCATTTAGCAAAGGCAGCTTTCTGAAATGACTCTGGAATTTGTTTGCACATGTTAGTGTTTTTAAAATCTTTAAAATTTATTTTTAAAATCTGCTTTTAGGAAGCCTTTTTTTGCGTCTGTAACACTAATGAGACAAATCTATCACAAAATGGATGCTGGTCTGTTAACCTGGTTTTTTTTGAGTGGCAAAAGTCAGCGATAACAGAAGGATTTGAGGTGATTTTCCAGGAACTGCAGAATTTGCCAGAATTATGTTACCAGTTCTCTCACTGGAGCACAGACATCACGTGCAGCCTGACATCCTGCAGGGCTGTGGAAGGAAAAATAAGAATTCCCTTGATTCAGAGCTCTGCTGTGCCTCAGTTCCTGGTGCTTCCCTGGCTGCTCTCTGTCCCCAGCTGGGGATTCTCCCATCCACGAGCACAGCCTAGTGCTGAGGGCAGCAATCACAGCCTGAGCAGGCAACGGCACAGCCCAAGGCAGGGCTGCAAATCCTCTCTTCAAAGTCCTGGTATTAGGAAAGAGGCTAAGCCTAATTAAGAGCATAAAAACGCTGCTTAATTGTTTCCCCTCTGATTAAAGGTGGAGTCATGACAGGAATGTAGAGGGCAGGGAAGCAGTCTGGGGTGATGGGGTGTTGCTGACCCTTTAACCAGACTGAATTGTCTGAGGACAGACCCCAATTAACACAAATAAATCTCATCAGCCACTGCAGAGAGCTGTTAGCAGCACAGACAGTGTCTGAGCAGCTCAGAGAGCACATTTTGGGGTGCCTTACCCAGAAAGGAAGCAGCACAGAGAGTCTGGAGCTCATTAGTCTTGGTGGGAGGAAAGGTCACTACAAGGATCACACAAGCAAGGTCCTGGCAGAGCAAACACTGCAGGTCTTTCCTCTCCAAGGGAAGGAAGCTCTCTGCACACAGCTGGGATGAAATCCCTAAACACCACCTCCATCCCACAGAATGGAAACCATCAAAGCCTTTTTATTTAACAAGAGGAGCAGTGTTGAAATGACCTTGGTTAGGAACCAAAGGCAGCTCCAAATTGCCTTGGAGGCACCACTGCTTTAAGTGGTTTAACATAAAGTGCCCTAAAGGGCAATTGCATCCCTTGTGCTCTCTGTGGTTTGGGCTGAAGGGGCTGCCAGGTGGGCCCTGACAATGGAAAAGATGGAAAAGATCAGAAAAAGAGAAGTGCCAGAATCACACAAAACAATTCTGGGTTTTATTCTGTAAAGCACGTGGCAGAGTTGGGAAGTTCTTTACCAGATAAAATTGTACAGGATGCTCACAGAACAAATCTGAATTCTGACAGTAAATTTGTCACCTGCACCACTGGCTGGCTCTTCACTCTCATCCTGCTGCCACCAGGCACAAGAAATGATTTGGCAATAATTCCCTTGCTTCACTTCCCTTGCCTCAGGAAAAGGACACACAGGATGATACCTAACCCCAAAGGCACCTCGGAGCATCCATAAAAAATGAAACAGTCCAAAAGCTCATTTAAAGCTTGTAACTATTGCAACCTTTGCAGCTCACTGAACAAGCAGCTGTGGGAAGGTGAATATTTGGGTAGATCTTCTACAAAAGTGCTCAGCACTGTGGCAGTCAGATAATCTGTAGCTGGAAGTTTCTCTGCTATAACTGAAATTGTTTAGTATTTCACCCTTGGAGATCCCATCCAGGGGAGCAGTTGCAGTGAAGGTACCTAAAGTGATAACACTAAGAGCTAACCCTCAGGTCCTGGTCAGATTTTACCTGAAAAGTTTAGAAGTGAGCTTTAAATAAAAATAAACACTTTGATTTTTTATGGGAGTTTTACACCAACATCATTCAGTTTGTTTTACTCTGAAAAATCCTGCTCTGCTGGTTCTTCCTAAACTGCTGCCCTGCACTGACAGCAAAGCTTATTTCTCTTCAGACAGGGCTGTTTTACACCACCAGAGGGGAAGGATGCTCACTGCTACTCAAGAAATGTTTGCTGCCAATTTTAAGACCTCTCAGTGCCACATTACCACCTCTTTACACCCCTGGTATTTTTACTGCAGAGTATTTTCTTTTCTCCATGCTTCCACACCTCCAGAAAATGATACATAAATGAGTATCCTGCTGGATAAGATGAGCTACAGCAGGGTTCAACACTGACTTACTGGCCTGGCAAAGAAAGCACTGCAAGCACAATTCCAGGCCAGAATTCCCCAGGAGCAGCATCCCTGTGTGCAGAGCTGCTGCTGGGCTGGATGTGCCTGTCTGTAGAGAGGGGGCACTGAAACTCTAACTAAAAGCTGCCAATCTGCTCTCCCTGCTCTGGACAGGCTGAACACCTGCCCTGCAGCACTGCAGAGCTCTCCCTGTGTGTTTTGTGGCACAGCCAAATGAATGAAAAGCCTCTTTCCCAGAGGATGGACCCCCTGGGAGTCCTCCCAGCAGGGAATAAAACACAGTGTCTAAAAAACTCCTCCTCTGAAGGGAAGGAGGAGTCATTTAGAAGCAGCTAAATATTGGTTTTTTTCCTGCTTCAGAAGTCAGGAGTGATCAGAGCTATCCAAACAAGTGGCCAGCTGATTCCTCTTCTATTTACATCAGGCTTCACTCCCACTCTGCAGAGCTCCAAGAGGATTATGTGCCTCAAGAACAGGCACTCACAGAAGGGAAAAAAGCCCTTGGAGTCTTGGAACTGCAAAGGAAATCTTTTCTCTTCCAAGCAGAACTTCCCAAGATAACAACTGGATGTTCAGCTTCACAGGAAACTGCTGGGGAGGAGGGGGGTTGGTTGATACAATATTTAAATTACTGAAGTGTAGATCTCAGAGATCCTGGACAAACAGCACATAAAGATGGAAACACCCACAAGTGAAGGAAAAGATGTTTGGCTGAGCATTTAAATAACGGCAGAAAAGACTCAGGATCCATTCATCAGACCATCACACTGTCCACAGGGATCCGTTTGTCAGCATTAATTGAGTTTTTACTCCTGTTCAAATGCACAGCTCCACTTACTTGGTTAATTTATGGTCTTTCATTGCTATCAGGAACTCCCTGACAGTCTCAGGACTCTGGTACCTGCAGGGTGTTTTTGAAATGTACTTCAGTGTCTGCAAGGGACAGAAAGAAAACATGTATTATTTAATGTATCTTTAATTAGCTATTAATTAACTATTAATGAATTAATACTTGTTTTACCAGTTGTGTACAGAACAAGTACTCTGAAAAGTCTCCTCAGACCCGAGAAAAATGGGAAAATCAATTCAGGTTTGGAAATCAACTCTATTTGAGCTGTTCAAAGCCCAAAACTGCAAGTTGAAGAATACAGGAAAGGACTGAGTTTTAGCTCTGCCTTCTAAAACAACCCCCTCTTGTGTCTGTGATTTGCTTGGTTTGCTCCTTGTTTGGATTTTGTCTTTAGAAGCACACAGGAAAGTTGAATTCATCCTAAACCCAAGTTTTCATGTGCCCAGTGCCAGGAATATTCTCACTGCCAGCCCAGAAATCCTCTTTAAGATCTCTAATCTATCCTTATTTTTATCCTTTACCTGCATTTTTGGCAATTTAAAGTTGATAGAAGCAGATTACGTGGCTTGTTATGAAATCTACAATGACATTTTGCTATTAAAAATTAAGTGAGACAATTAAACTTTGATCAGTTTTTTCCATGTAACACCTACCAACCTTAACTGTGACAGCAAATGTTCTATTTATTTGCTTTATTTACAATAACAACACTGAGCAGGTGGATAATGGAATTACATTACACAAAGTAATCTGAACTGAGTAAAAAGTTTGTTGATAAAAAACCCCACAAAAATTCCATCTCACAGCTGATTTTTCACTGGAAATGACTTAAAATCTTCCTAAATATTTATTGTTGCTTGAACTAAACCCCAAAATGAAGAGTTGGAAATAATTATAATTTATTTTTCCTTTCTTTAAGCCCTGTCTGACATTTCCAGATCAAATGAAGCTGTTATTCTCCACCAGTGATTGAAATGAAATTATTATATTGTCAGGTAATGTAATTATTTCACAGCAGTAATTTCTCTTCCAGGTTTATTATTTTTTGGCAATTTAAAGTCAATGAGAAAGCCAAAAATACAGAAAAACAAAGCTTATTTTATGGAGCTACAGTGCCAATGGAACCAAGTCTGCAGGGAGCTGGTGAAGAAATCCAAAAACAATCCTATAAAATCAAATTCTGCTTTTATTGCAGTGAAACATAGAAAATACACCCAGAATTGACACCACTACTCCCCCAAGCACCCTATAGGTACTGAACACATAGACTAACAAAGCAATTCAAGGTTTCAGGTGCATCCTGACCACATTTACTTACAGGATCTTCCTCAGCTGTTTCCCAGAGGTGCAGGAAGAGACTGTCAGTCTCCACGAAGATTTAATTCCCATTTTTTGTAAGCCTCTCCTTTGTTGAACGCAAGGTTTAGGAATTACAACCTCTGTACCTTTTTCAAACAAAGCCAGAACTAAAACAAAACCAAAGCCTAGGCCAGATCTTATCCACATGAGTGCTTTCAGGGCTCAACAGAATTACTCATGCAAGCAAAGGCAAAGCTTTCAGCTGCCTGTCAGTCCTGGTGCTGCTCGTGCAGTTCTCCAGCACACACACAATGGCTCCCACTGCAAGGCTCTGGGAAGTTGGTCATTTATTTTAAATGTTAGTATTTGTATAATAAGATTTTAGAATTCCTTCCCAGCAAGGGATGAAGTGTTTATTCCCAACCTGGCATCCAAGTGGTGTTATCTGTATGTGGGGTTTGGCTTTTCTTTGGATCAAAAACCAATTTAGATGATCTGTTTTGGCTGGGAACTATTGATTTCGTTCTGTTAATTAAAAAATACAATGTAATCTGTGCCTCAGCTTTGAAATCATCATCTTAATTAGCACCCTAGGTGATATCACAATTCATCAGATGACAGTGAGCTCTGCCTGTGTTTTAAAAGGATGGAATACTTAGAATTTAAAAAAAAAAACTAACAAAACAGCTGAAAACCAGGGGCTTTGAAATGTTGAAATTCTTTTCTAGATTTGAAGAACAGCAGCTGCCTAACTCTGCCCTGACAGCAGTTACCTTACAACCACAGCAAAGTGGCAGATAAAACATTTCATTATGGTTTGAACCAGGGGAAATTTGCTACCAAATGATCAATCCACAACCCTAAGGATGTGAATGACTGCAGCCTGAGCTAACTGCTAACTGGATTTTCCCAGTGCTGCTCACCTCATACATGATTGTGTTCAGATTCTGCTGCCCAGAGCTCTGCTTGGTTTTGCCACTCTCTTTCCTCTGCTGCTTGAGGTCAGTAAGTAACTGGTACACCTGAAGATAAAAAACCAAAGTGGTTTAGAGCACCTGAGAGCATTTTACCTACAAATATTTCAGCAGGAAATAAATAAATGAACAGGAAAAATCCTATCAGACAAAAACCAATAAATGTGTGGCTGTTCTGGTGGATGGACCAACAACTGGAATGAGAAATGTTTTGGCCCCAGATTGATGAATAAGGATGTAAATTGGTTTGTTTTTTTTTTTTTTAGAAGCTCTGATTATTTTAAACACATGAATGGAACTTTTTCAGCTGTTTTGCTTCAAGCTTTGCAGTGTATCCAGAGTCAACACCCAGAGCAAATCAAGAGAGCACTTCTCACTGTTCATCCCTCATTTTTACCTGGCTTCACTCAAGATCCAGCCTGGAGAATTACAAACTGACAGGTCCAGAGAAAGAAGAAACCAAACATTTCCAGACAGTGAGAAATATGAACATAATCAGCTACAAACCCTCCATTACTTCACACTTCCATGGAGAAGGAACACCTGCCAATGCTGAGATCTCAAACTCAGGCTGTGAGCTTCGACAACAAACACAAAAGGACAGCAAGGATCACATCACAGGGATGGAACTTGGGGTGCAAAGCATCCCCTGGATTTACAGAACCTTGGCTTTGCAGGGGAACTGCCACTGGGAGGAGGAGCAAATGGAAAGGGAGCAGCAGTTGGAGGGAATCAGTACTTGAAAAAATCATATTTGCTATTTTTTTCACATGATTTCAACAGCCAGGCACTGAACACCAGTTTGGCTGACAGGGTATCCTCTACTTCTCAGAGGAAATTTAGCAGAGTTCTTCCCAGAGCAACACTCACCAGGTGCCTGCTCTGCTGTGTGCACACAGATACAGCTCAGGGTAAAACACTCCAAGATTAATTTCAGAATAGAACAAAACAGCTGCAATAGAAAGCAGCTTCAGCAATACAATAACACATGCAAACCCACTTGGGTTATTGAAACTGTTCCAAAAATTAAATTAATCAGTAAAGCAAAATATTTCCATTACCTGGCTTAAATTAAATCAGCAAGGACATGACATTTCTTTCTACCCCCTTAAAATGAGAGAGGAAAAATACCCACTTCAGAATAATCTCAAGACCAAGCAAACAATACTGTATCCATTACTAGCAAAACCATTTCCAGATCTTCTTTAAAAAGATTTTTTTAAAATTTTGGGGTTTTTTTCTTGAAACCAAACCAAATGCAAGGAAGAGTAAATCCCCTGCAGGTTCTGCTGATTGCCACTGCCAGGTTTCAGCTTCCAAAGATTATACAAGGGACTGATGACAGCTTGGAACTGCTGCTTTAAAAGCAGAATGAAGACAAACTTACCTCAAAGTTACTCAGCAATGCAGCATTTGCATCTTTTCTAAAAGGAAAAATGAAAATAATTATGTTCCAAATGAAACTGTTTGAAGCTTTTCTTTGCCCATTCACAGACACTAAAAAGTTTAAAAAAAAAAAGCCCCAAGACATCTTATTTTGATGATTCTACAGTTGCCATCTCTGGAAAATATTTACCATGCTGTCAGTAAAATTGTGACATAAACATTGAGTGTATTTTGCACAGTTTGCCCCATAAATCAGAACACACTTGTACAACACACTCCTTTCACTCAGTTACCCTATTTTACTCACTCACCCAATTTCACACACTCAAACCAAATGGCTTTGCTTCTTCCTTAGAAAAAATGCCTCAGATTTTATGCAAATAAAAAATGATGGGAAAAAGAATTCAGATTACAAGCAGTGTTTTGTTTATCAGTCAAGAGCACCCTGAGTATTTTAGTACCATGGACGTGTGTGTGTATATACACAAACAGGGCTTTAATTTTTATATGCTGTACTGAGTGAAAAAACACCAATTTATTGCATTTCCTCTTTATTTATTCTTCCCATCTTACTGTGCCTGTTCCTATATTCGAAGGGCAAGGCTGAGTTTCCCATTTTCCACTTCCTCAGTCCCCATTAAACAAGAATCCTTATCCAAGGCTGGCAGGGTGACTGCAGAGCATGCCTTTATTCCTCCTGGATATTGTAAATTTATACATTTAAAGTATAAAAAGGGAGAAAACCTGCCCCAGAACATCCTCTACTCCCTGAACACCACATTCTGCTGAGCAGTCAGTAGCCACAACAACAGAAAGTTTCCATACAAAAGGAAAAAAAGGCCTTTCTCAGGTCTGCGCAGCAGCTTAGGAAAAAGCAAAAAAAAACCAACAAAAAAGGTACAATGTGTTGTTAAGCACCGAGAACGGCCTGAATAGAACTGTCACGTTCATCACTTTCAAATGGTAAATGCATCCACAAACTTCCACAGGTTCTCGCATTGTTTTTAAATGAAAAGGACCTTCTAAAATACGCTGAGATGAACTTCAACTTCCATTTCGCTGACCGGAGTGAAACTTCAGCAAGTGAGCTCAGGCACGCGTTAGTTTTTCATTCATGTTTCACAAACCATATATAGCTTTTGTTGGGAGGTAAATGCAAGTCTTCAGAATGTTTGCATTCAGCAGGGCCCTACAGAAATCCCGGCGGATCAAAGACATTCTATAGGGAGAATGACGTGTGGAATTCTTCGGCTGAAAGAGGATGAAACAAACGCATGGCCATGCAAATGAGGCTGCGGAATCAAGGGTTAAGAATGAAATTATTTAAGTCAATTGTTTTCCTTTTTTCATTCCAATCCGCTCTGCCATTCAGAAAAATACTTTTTTTTCCACTTCTGCCAAAGAGTCAGTCTCAAATCTTCCACAGCTCTGAAATATCAGAATTATAAACTGATCCACTTTTGCAATAGAAACAAAATTTCCTTCAGTCCTGACATACAGCTATCAATTTTTACAGTCAGGAAACAAGGAATTCTGAATAATGGGTTCTAATGTGTATTTTTAAGCAGTCAGCTCAACACTTCATTTAATTTTTATGTGATTAAGACTTAAGCAGAAAGGTAAAAATTTTCATGGTAACTCCAAAAATAGAAACACTTTTTAGAGTCTTTAAATACTTCATATTTGCCCAAATTTTAGTCTAAACTAAAATACTCTTGAGTAGGGCTGCATATATCAAAAAATATCTTAGTACAGGGCATCATACATTTACAAATACCACTGACACTTTATATTTTTAAGTCTGCTGCATCATGTGTTGTGTATTTAAACCTCAGTTTTCTGAGAGTTCTTTTCTCTACTAACAGATAATTCTGGTAAGAAATACCGAATAATTCTGGTAAGAAAAATCCATAGTAAGAACTTGGAAAGTTGCAAAGTTTCCCTTCCAAATCAGGCAGGAGGCAAAAGAAGATTAATAAAGATTCAGTGGATGTGTAAGAAGCATCACAGATTTTTTTATTAATGGTATCAAAAGCATTTTTGTCAGCGTACAACAGCCAGAACAGCTCATTTCTCTGCAGGCTGCAGTATTAAGACTGTCATACAAACCAGGACTTCAGCAAATGTTTAATATTTTTTATCACCTTTTGGTTTGGATTACAGGGCTACAGGAGCTCAGTGACTTTGGGGGATACATCCCATAAATGCCCCCACCCATTAGAGAAATTAAAATTAAATGAAAACTAAAAATTTAACCAGCCTCACCAGAACTTGTGAGATTTTAAGTTTCAAAATAGGTCAAATCACATGGTAAGAAGGCCGGAAAGAGCCACCAGCCAAAATTCCACCTCTCTTATTGCGTTTGCAATCGCTGCCACAAACCCCTCAGGTTTTTTCCTTCTCTGGCATTTCCAGCTCCTACACAAAACTCACTGGAATAATGAAAAAATCCCTATTTTACCTCTCGCAGGGCAGAGGGAGCGGGAGGGGACAGAAGGTGACAAGAGCGGGATTCAGGCCGAGCCACACTGCCTTTCACCCCAACAGCCTGTCCAGCAGGAGTTTTAATAAAATAAACTCCTCCGACATTGAGCAGAACGCCTGAACTCACTGCTGGGTGCAATAAACCCCTGATGGATTTATTGTACCCTCACAGCCCTCACGGATTCACTGTACCCTCACTGTAACCTCACACCCGTCACGGATTCACCTCACGGACTCACTGTACCCTCATACCCTCACGGATTCACTGGCCCCACACAGCCTTCATGGATTTATTATACCCTCACAGATTCATTGTACCCTCACGGATCTATTGTACCCTCACACCCTCACGGATCGATTGTACCCTCACGGATTCATTGCACCCTCACACCCTCACAGATTCACCTCACGGACTCACTGTACCCTCACGGCCCTCACGGACTCAATGTACCCTCACACCGTCACGGATTCATTGTACCCTCACACCCCTCACGGATTTATTGTACCCTCACAGATTCACCTCACGGACTCAATGTACCCTCACACCGTCACGGATTCATTGTACCCTCACACCCCTCACGGATTCACCTCACGGATTCACTGTAACCTCACAGCCCTCACGGACTCACTGTACCCTCACACCCTCACGGATTCACTGCACGCTCACACCCCTCACGCACAGGCCGACATGGATGTACCCCGCCACACACACACCACATACAGATGTGCCCACACACCCCCCACGTCTACAGAGATGCACCCACGCCCCTCATAGAGATTTTCCCCACACGAACCCCGCTGAGATGCCCTGCAGCCCCGCTGTGGCCACTGAACCGCAGAGCGGCTGCGAGGCCCGGCCGTGCCCTGTGCTCCCCCCTCAGGCCCTTCCTTACACCTCCATCTTGTCCTCCCCGGCGCGGCCTCCCCGAGGATCCTCCCGCTACCCCCGGGCAGCCGCAGCCCGGCTGAGCACGGCGGGGGAGCAGCTGGCCGAGGCGCAGTAGAGCTGAAGGAGGACTTGGCAGCTGCGACGGAAGCGGAAAAGGAAGGAGAAATAAGGAACTCAAAAAAAAAAAAAAGAGGGGACGAGAAAAGATCAACTGCATTGGCCGGGAATCGAACCCGGGCCTCCCGCGTGGCAGGCGAGAATTCTACCACTGAACCACCAATGCCTGTGATGACAGGCGTGCTTTCACCACGACTTTTGTGTGTACATCAGACAGAAAATGGCGCAATTTTTCTCCGAAATTACCCAAATTGGCAATTAGCCGCTGTTAACAATGACAAAGGCAAAACAGTATCGCGAAAGTACTTTCAAATAAAATCTTTAACCATGTGCGTGGTGCTGCGAGGCTGAGGTGGTTGTGTAATGCTCCTGTTGTATTTTAAAGCGCCCGTCCATGCATCCATCAAATTCATCAGCTCCGTGTCTTCCCCAGCTGCCACCGTGACTCGTTCCCCTCCAAACCATGTGCTATTCAATTTTCCAAGAGCACTTTTTATCCTCAGTAAAACCAGTGACACTTCAGTGGGTGCAAACAGCTGAAAATCCTAATGGGAACAGCAAAGGAAAATTACCTGGCCAGGGAAATATTAATTCCTTAATTTTGACATTATCTCACAGGGAAAATTTCATATGCAGACACAGCACCTCTGACTTCCCAAGGAGTGTCATACAGATATATTTGCTTGTTTTCAGCTGGGATTTAATGTCCTTTTAGGGATTTAGGGAACTGAATGGGTCAAATTTATGCCCACAACCTCTGCCTTGCGATTCCAGCACAAAACCCAGCAGACACTGCTTTCTCTACGACCAAACCAGACAAAATTAAGCCTTTTCTTCTCCTTGGAGTGTTGCAAATCCTAAATAAATTCAGAGTAACACGAGCAAACTGGAGTGCTTTAGGAACAGTCTCCAGTGCCAGGACAGCGGGCAATGAGCAGCTCCCGGTTTTCCAGAAACTTCCATCACCAGATATACAAGTGCTGGGCAAAATTTAAAAGCCAGCTGCAAAGGTTTTTCAGCCCTTTTAATTTGAAAACCCCTAAAAAAAGTTTTGCTGGGCATGTGCACCCCATCACATACAGACAGAAAATCATTTATATGTCAAAATAATTTATTGTGTCAAAATTTTTTTTTTTTTAATTCCTGTGGAATAAAATTTTTAAAAAAGCCAGGAGAGAGGTGTGAGAGCTGCTGGTGTGACTCAGAGCACAGGATGGGATGGATGCTGCCCTTTTTCATGTCAGGATTAGCTGGCCTTGAAAATTGGCCAAAAGTGGCACAGCAAAAGCTCTGGGACTGCTCTGCCTGAAAGAAGGGAAAGGATGGCAGGTTTCAGGTGAAAATAGTGCATTTCCAGACAATCAAATTTCAGGGTTTCATTCCAGAAATCTGCTAATCCTTGGCTGCCTCTTCAGCTAAGGGTTCAGAACCTTCAGCACAACAATCCTAATCCATTACATCTCTCTATATCTCTCCCCCAGCAGCAAATTGTTATATTTATTTCCACCCTTTCCCCCAAATTTCACGTTCCTGACACATTTTTTCTATCCTTTCTCTAAAATTTCACTTTCCTGACACGATTTTTCCACAAAAATTCACTTTCCTGGCACATTTTTCCCCCTTTTTCCCAAAATTTTGCTTTCCTGACATGTTTTTTCCACCCTCTCCCCAAAAGTTCACTTTCCTCACACATTTTTTCCACCCTTTCCCCAAAATTTCACTCTCCTGGCACATTTTTTCCATCCTTTCCCTAAAATTTCACTTTCCTGACATGGGTTTTTTTCCACCATTTCCCCAAAATTTCACTTTTCTGGCACATTTTTTTCCACAAAATTTCACTTTCCTGGCACATTTTTTTCACCATTTCCCCAAAATTTCACTCTCCTGGCACATTTTTTCCATCCTTTCCCTAAATTTTCACTTTCCTGACATGGTTTTTTTCCCACCATTTCCCCACAATTTCACTTTTCTGTGAACTTTTTCTCACAAAAGTTCACTTTCCTGACATGGTTTTTTTCCCACCATTTCCCCACAATTTCACTTTTCTGTGAACTTTTTCTCACAAAAGTTCACTTTCCTGACATGGTTTTTTTCCCACCATTTCCCCACAATTTCACTTTTCTGTGAACTTTTTCTCACAAAAGTTCACTTTCCTGACATGGTTTTTTTCCCACCATTTCCCCACAATTTCACTTTTCTGTGAACTTTTTCTCACAAAAGTTCACTTTCCTGACATGGTTTTTTTCCCACCATTTCCCTAAAATTTCACTTTTCTGGCACATTTTTTCCAGAAAATTTCACTTTCCTGGCACATTTTTTCCACCATTTCCCCAAAATTTCACTTTTCTGGCACATTTTTTCCAGAAAATTTCACTTTCCTGGCACATTTTTTCCATCCTTTCCCCAAAATTTCAATTTTCTGGCACATTTTTCCCACAAAATTTCACTTTCCTGACACATTTTTTCCACCCTTTCCCTAGAATTTCACTTTCCTGACACGTTTCTCCAACCAGTGCTGCTTTTTACAATCCACGAAGGCTCAGCTGGGGATGAAGGAGCATGACACAAACCCCTCTTCCAACACCTGTTTTTTCCCCTGGAGGAGATTCCCCAACCATTTCCCAGAGGAGACAGGAAGCCTGGCAGGCTGTAAATACAATTATGGCCCAGCTCCATCCCCAGTGCCCCACAAAGGGAAACCGAGGGAGAGCCCAGGGGCAGGGCTGGGGTGAGGAGGTCACTTGGGCTTCCACTGCTGCTCTTTAGGTGTTAGACACTGGTGCTACACCATCCGCAGGGAATGCAGACATGGGTTTTTCCAAATGTGCTTAGCATGTCAACATTTGAACATTGTGATTGTTGCCAGTGAGGCTTGGGGAGAGAGGGGCCTCTGTTAACTATTGAAAGCAGGGGGCCCAGGACTTGCTACTGCCAGCAGATCTGCAGGCTGTTTGTGGTCTTTGTCATCAAAGGTGTTTACTGTGTTCAGCATTTCGCTCAGCACCCTGTGCTGCCTATTTTTTTTTTTTTTCCTTTTACATTCAAAAATTAGTTAAGAACAAAGTTGGGGGTTTTTTGAACAAAAATATGTCAGCAGGGCTCCGAGCTGACGGTGTGTTTGCATGGCACGTTCATCAACATTTGAACATTGTGATTGTTGCCAGTGAGGCTTGGGGAGAGAGGGGCCTCTGTTAACTATTGAAAGCAGGGGGCCCAGGACTTGCTACTGCCAGCAGATCTGCAGGCTGTTTGTGGTCTTTGTCATCAAAGGTGTTTACTGTGTTCAGCATTTCGCCCAGCACCCTGTGCTATTTTTTCTTTTTTCTTTTTTTTTTGCCTTTTACATTCAAAAATTAGTTAAAAACAAAGTTGGGGATTTATTGAACAAAAATATGTCAGCAGGGCTCCGAGCTGACGGTGTGTTTGCATGGCACGTTCAGCTCATGGAGCTGCTTTATTTCTCCAATGCAAAAAGACAGCTAAAAAAGGATGTTTTTAAAAGAAGGTGCACTATAACTGTTTCTGCCATCCTTTTCCTTCACAGTCCTGTTGGAAAATTGGAGTTCTAGAGCCACCAAAGCTCCCTTGGAGCTGCACTCCCTCAGCATTGCGCTCTTGCAGCAAAGAAGTGAAATAGCAGAGAGAGACTGATTGATTACAGAAGTACAAATAAAGTTCAGATATTTGAGAACATTCAAATGTATTTAATTAAACTTCTCTGTGCTGCAGAATTGGCAATTTACTCTCCAGTATTTATTTTCACCTCAAAAAGGGTGGAGCTGGGAATATTGCTGTAGGAATGATTTGCCATCCCCTGTGCCTGAAAGGAGAAGAAGTGGGAGACTTTTCCTTCAGAACTTCCCCAGTATTAACTGTGGGATGAGGATTTTGAAGTTAATCTTTCTGTTTCAAATAAATCAATGAGAGGCGATGAGGGGAAGTGAAGAGACATCCAAACCAGAACAAATGGAGAAGACAATAATGAGAATGAACTTCAGTTTGCACTAGAAAGTATATTTTGCATTGCTATTTTACTGTTTTCCCCTCAAAAAAGTTCAGCTCTCCAGCTCCAAACATCTTTAAGAAATTCTATTTCTTCAATGTTCATTTTTAAGTTGAGGAATTCTGCTTGCATTTTGTTTTACTTCCACTCTTATGATAAAAACATTAATCTACATCCTACACTGATTATTATGGAGAAAACATAGTTATTGCCTATTTAAACTAAAAATAAAGAGAGAATTAATAATTTCCTAGATACACTGGGGCAGGAGCTGAGCAGAGCACTCCAAGCCAGCTAATCCCTGGGAAGTTTGCTAAATCCACAGTGGCACTGCTGACAGATCCCGTGTGGATGGAATATCCCCTGTCACATGTAATATCAGACATGGGCTAGCAAAATCTTATTTACACCCATTCACTCTAGTTATAAACACAGTGCTTAAAGTTTTCACAACACATTGGCAACCTCCTGACAAAGCCCAGAGTGAGGACAAGGACACTTTGAAAAGGTGAAGAAGACAAGAAAGGTGGTAAAAATGAGGGATTTTACAAGAGGAAACACGACTGCAAAAGAATTGAGAACTGTTTCAGTTTCCCAGTGGAAAAAGGAAAAGGGGATAAGTTGTAGAACTGAGAGAACAGTAGAAAAAGAACGAGGGTCAGTTTAAGGGAGGAAAATCCAACAAAAATGTGGATGAGAAAGCTGGAATATGTCTCCTGAGCTCTGTGAGAGGTTTGGACAATGTACATGGAGAAATATTGCATTGCAGGAGCTCACTTGGAGAAAGCAGCAAACATTCAGCTTTCTGTGGAGGGGCTGCAGAAAATGCTCTGTCTGCTCTGTCTGAGGAGTTCATGAGGAATTCGTGCTGAGCCACAGCTTTGCTGCTCCAAAAGGTCCCTTGTGCTTTCCATCAGTCATTCCATGATACTCAGGGTGTGATGAGTTTAAGACAGAAGTTATTGCCACAAGTACAACTCCAAGCCCCGAGGCTCTCAGGTGACCCCACAACCTGGGGACAGCAGGGGAGCCCCAAATCTGAGGCTGCAGCATCTTTCCAGGTGGGGTGAACACTTTCATCCGTGCAGAGATGGGAAACAACAAGAAGCTCCCATCTGTTTTTGGTGTTTGCTGGGGTAGCAATGGGCACAGAGCACTGGATCAGTTCCGTTTATATTAAAGATTGTTCATTAGAGGGGTGAGACACAGAGAGATCAATACTGCCAGAAAAGCATTCCAAGGATGTTCCTGACCTGTGCACAGCGCAGCAGCCACGCCGGCTGAGAAGCATCACCCCAGCATCCCTCCCAAGCCTCCCTGTCCAAAGCACGCCCGTCCCCGAGCCGCAGCGCGGGGCTGGGAAGGGACACGGGGGACACGGGGGGGACCCGAGCGGGGCCGGGCCCGGGCACACCCCGCCCCGGGGCGGGCCGAGCCGCCAGCCCCGAGCCGAGGGCTGTAAAAGCGGGGCAGCGGGGCCGGGGAGCAGCGAGCCACAGAGCGGCCGGGGCTGCGAGCGGAGCAGGTGAGCGGCGCCCGGGGAACCGGGAGCGGGCACGGAGCGATGCCCGGGGAACCGGGAGCGGGCACGGAGCGATGCCCGGGGGACAGGGAGCGGGGCACGGAGCGATGCCCGGGGGACAGGGAGCGGGGCAGGGAGCGGTGCCCAGAGAACAGGGAGCGGTGCCCGGGGACTTGGGAGCGCACCGGGAGTGGAGCAGGGAGCGATGCTCAGGGAACCGGGAGCGATGCCCAGAGAACCGGGAGCGCACCTGGAACGACACCCAAGGAATTGGGAGCGCACCGGGAGCGGTGCCCGGGGAATTGGGAGTGCACCGGGAGCGGAGCAGGGAGTGATGCTCAGGGAACCGGGAGCGCTCCGGGAGGGGTGCCGGGGGACCGGGAGCGCGCACGGCGGCAGCTGAGCATCTCCGCGCTGTCCCGCAGGTTGCACCAAGCGCCAGGATCGCTGCACAAACGAGCAAAACGTCGTCCGAAATGGCAGCAGAGGTGAGCGGGAGCTTGGTTTTGCTGCGGGTCCTTCTCTGCTCCGTTTGGAACGGGTGGGATCAGCGTCCCTGGGAGGGTTCAGGAAAGGTGTCCGTGTGGTCCTGGGGACGTGGGTTAGGGGTGGTCCTGGCAGTGTCGGACTCACTGATCTTTTCCAACCTTAATGATTCTGTGAGTGGTTTTCCAATGGAAAAGGGCACAGCGAACGTCTTTGCTGCAATAATCCACCGTCCCACCTCTGATCCCGGCAGCGAAAATGTTCCTGGACACCTCTTCCCACCCCAGCCCTTCCCTCCCAGCAGCACCTTTTACCCTCTGCCCATCACTGGCTGTCCAGCGAGAAGCTGCAAAACTTTGGTTTTTTTCCCCCATTTCCCTGGCGGACAAACTCAGAGCTGCCGCCCCCCGAGCCCTCACCTGCCCCGCAGGCTCCTCCTGCCCTCCCGGCTCCAGTCCCGGGAAAGCCGCGGTCCCTGCCCGCTGTCCATGGTAGCTCCGCCGCCCGCCCGGCGCCGCGCACCTGCGAGCCCCTCTGGGGCTGCTTTGGGGTTTTCTCTTCCCTTTGCGTCTCATTGAAAGGCACCCAGGTCTCCCTTTCTGCCGGTTTTATCCTAATTTTGCCGGTTTTATCCTAATTTTATGTGACAAAGTCGTGGGCTCTGGAGCTGCTTCAAACGGTAACTTCAGACACTTTGTAGTTACAGGGTGGCTTAGAGCGTGTGGTTTGTGCTGGCCCACAGCTCCTTGTCAGCTGAATATTTTCTTCTAGTCTCCCTAAAAGAGTGGGATTTTTTGGAGCATTTCAAGGGTCAGAGGCTGCCTTAAAAAAGAGTTCCATGCTGGCCTTGCACCACACACCCTGATGCTTATTTTCAGAGTCCTGCAGAATTCAAATATCTTGGCGGATCCCAAGCCATACTTGTAACCTCAAAGACTAAATTCTAGTGAGAGTGACATGCTCTAAGTCCAGGGTATTGCTGGTATAGACTGAATGAAACCGTTCCTGAGGTGGTCCTCAGTTTTACTTTGATAAGGATGACATGAAGAGATTTTTAGGGGATATATCCATAACTCTGTGTCTCTTCATTTCTTGCAGGGGGACAAAATGATGGCAGGAAGGTTTGTGGGGAGCACAGATCCCATCATGGAGATGCTCAGCGCTTCCATTACTGTTGATCAGAGACTGTCTGAGGTGGACATCCAGGGGAGCATGGCTTATGCCAAAGCCTTGGAGAAGGCTGGAATCCTGTCCAAAACTGAGCTGGAGAAAATCCTGAGTGGCCTGGAAAAGGTATTTCTTCCCTTCACAAACTCTCATGTGTGCTGGAATGAATCCTTCCTTACCTGACAGCATCTTGCTGTTTTAAACAGTGCCTTTAAATGTCCTCGTGTCTCCTTCAGACTGAGCAGTCACTAGGAATCATTTCAGTGTGAAGTAAGAACATCCTTTTCCTGCTGGCATGTGGAATTTTGAGTGTGGCTGCCCAGCTTGGCAGGAGGCAATGCATAGCAGGTGTAGGGGGGAAGAGGAGGCAGCAGAGAAGTGCTTTTATAAAATATCCATTGTTATTGATCACCCACCCTGGACAATGGTGAGTCTGTGCAATGTTTTATAGGAAAAGCTTTGTGGATGATGGTAAAGAAATCACTGATATTTAAACTCAATTTTTCCTTGCAATATTTAAATCCTCCATAACAGTGCAGGGTTGTCCTGGATAGAGAAGTGAATCCCACCAATACTATGGAAGATCAGGATGCAGCAAGCAGCCTGAATGGAAAAGTTTGAATGAGACTTCTGGGAATGCCAGGAGCTGGGATTTGCTGGGGACACTCACAGCCCCAGGCACAGCAGGGTAACTGTGGTGTTTGTGCTGTTTGCAGATCTCTGAGGAATGGTCCAAGGGAGTCTTTGTGCTGAAACCAACTGATGAGGATATCCACACTGCCAACGAGCGCAGGCTGAAGGTTTGGCTCCTCCAGCCTCTGGTTCCTGACCCTCTGCCTGACATTAAGGCCTTGTCCCTCTGTCCCTCTGGCAAATCCCTTTGGAGCTGCTGGCACTGAACCCCCTGGGCACAGCCAAGGGTCTCCAAGCCCCCTTTTGTGGCACTGTACAAGCACAGAAGCCAAAGCTGCCCTTCCCCAGAACACACCCCAGGTTACTGACAGGATCCTGGAGCTGAGTCCCTTCCAGGCAGGGAGATGTGCTCATGTGGATTGTCCTGTTTAGCACACAGAGATGCTGACAGAAATCCTGCTCTTGTCCTCAGGAGCTGATTGGAGACGTAGCTGGGAAGTTGCACACTGGCAGAAGCAGGAATGATCAGGTATGGACAGAATCTTTTTGTTTCTTCTTCTGTATTCCTCCTCTCCCTCACTTCAGGAGACCTCAGTCCAGAGTGGCCTCTGAACTCTTCCTGGAGAGCAAGAAATGCTGACATTACCACAGAAATATGACCAAATGATGAGAAGATGCACCTTCCCATCACACAGGAGAAGGAGAGGTTTGCCTTGCTTTCACTGCATATGTGACATTCTTTATGGCCAATCCCCCACAGGTTGTGACTGACCTGAAGCTGTTCATGAAGAATTCCCTCTCCATCATCTCCACGCACCTCCTGCAGCTCATTAAGACCCTGGTGGAACGTGCTGCCATGTGAGTCCTTTTCCTCAGTCCCTGTTTTCCATAACTTTGGCCTTTTGGGGGCAGGAGACTCTTTGGTTTGTCCTTTGTCTGACCCCACTGGGCAGCAGCAGTGTCTCCTGTGCAGGGAGTTACAGCCAGGCAGTTTGGGGTAGCCCAGGGGACACAATGGCCCCTTGTGAAACTTTCCTCATCCTTCAGAGAAACTTTCCTTCATGTCTGGCAAGGGAGTTGAAGTGGGAGGTCCACACAAGATTCTGGAAGGCACCAAACCCATCAGAAGGAGGGAACAAAATGTTTCAGGTTTTTCTGTAGGAGAGAGAGCTCAGCTGTGTTACCTCCCTGTCTGGCTCTGCTCCTCACACTCCAGACCTGGGGAGGCCTGGGGAATCCTTGCCTGCCCAGAGGGGTTACTGCTCCAGGCAACTTTCCAGGAGGCCCAAGGCAGATTCACCACTCTGGAACAGCTAAACCCAGTGTGCTTGGCTTGAAGGCTGACAGGAGATGGACAGGCTTCAGTACAACACAGCCTAAAGATGCTCAGTTTGTGACCTTGCCAGGAGCTCTGCTGTGTCCCTGTCCCTGTCCCTGCCCTCCCTGCTGCCTCTGCTGCTCACCTCTCTGTGCTTTCCCTCCCAGAGAAATCGATGTGATCCTGCCTGGCTACACCCACCTGCAGAAAGCTCAGCCCATCCGATGGAGCCAGTTCTTGCTCAGGTGAGCACCTCCCACCCTCTCCAGCCTCGGGGCCCTGCTCTGCTGGGGGGACAGCCAGGGCTGGTGACAAACCAGAGGGAGCCCTGCAAACTGGAACAGGAACTCCCTGTGTCCCCTGCCTCTGTCCAGGCTCCTCATGTTTGAGGGGGGTTCCCAGGCTCCAGGCATGGCAGGATAATGACTGGGAAGCAAAGAGCCATTCCCTGCTTCACGTGCCCTCTCCCCCTTGTCCTTCCCCAGCCATGCTGTTGCTCTGACCCGCGATTCTGAGCGCCTGGGAGAGGTGAAGAAGAGGATCAATGTCTTGCCTTTGGGAAGGTAAGATCTACTATTTGTGTGATCATTTGGCCTTGCTTTGCTCTGCAAAGACTTCAGGAATGCCTTCCCTGCTTCCCAGAGCTCAGCTTTGGATGGATATGAAAGGAGGATTACTTGATTTCTGTTTCTTTCTCCCCTGGCAGTGGCGCTCTGGCTGGAAACCCCCTGGAAATCGACAGAGAGCTGCTGCGCAGTGGTAAATGTTATCCTGAGGGGCATGGGAGTACCTGTCACACCTGGGAGGGAGGGAATGGCACCACAGTGCCCCATCCTGGAGCCAGAGCCTTTCATTTCCCAGGAGTTTTGCTGCAGATACAGGCAGTGCCAGTGAGGTGGGAGGAAGAGCAGTCCCTGCTGCACTCTGCCTGTCTGGCTGCATAACAAAAACCCCACTAAAAGTGTTTGTGTTGCTGGGACTGCTCAAGGGCTCACAGTCACCTCCTCTGGGGCAGCGTGGTGCATTCAGGCTCCTGTCAGGGCCAGTGTGACCTCCTGTGTCCATCCCCTTCCTTGCAGAGCTGGACTTTGCTTCCATCAGCCTGAACAGCATGGATGCCGTCAGCGAGAGGGACTTTGTGGGTAAGCACAGCCAAAGCCTCCCAGCACGGGGGGAGGCAGCTCCTGACACCTTCCCAGTCACCCTTCCTAGATAAGGGACTGAAATCCATCACTAGGATGGTTCTGGAGCTGCCCTGGGGCTGTGCTTTGCTCTGTGCCTCACTCCCTGCCTCTCCTGTTCCCTCTGCAGCTGGCTGCAATTCTGATGGTCCTCAAAGGACTCCCAAGCACCTACAACAAGGACCTGCAGGTAGAGCCCTTGTTCCTCTCCACAGCATCTCTCTGAGCAGACACAGTCATCCCCTGCCCTTGAGCTGTCCCAGCACTCCATTTCTGTGCACAGCCCCTGGCTCTGTGCTGGGATAGGGGCTGAGGGAGGGGATGCTGCAGGTGACACCCTGAGTGCCATGGCAGGAGCCTCTGGGATCACATCCCTGCTCTGCTGCAGGGGCTGCTCAGCCTGTTGTGCTGTACCAGGCTGGCTCAGAGCCATTTCCATCACTGTTCCAACACAGGAGGACAAGGAGGCTGTCTTTGATGTTGTGGACACCCTGAATGCTGTGCTCCAGGTTGCCACTGGAGTGATTTCCACCCTCCAGGTAAGGATTCATCTTTTAAGTATTGAACATGGAGCACATTCTGTGAGTAACACAGGGGACAGGGCTCCAGACTGGTCCTAAAGTGAAAATTCTTCAGTGCCTCAGTCACACTGCTCATTTTGGTCCCTCTTAGAGCTTTTGTGCCCCAGGAAGAGCAGATGATATGTAACATCTCCCTCTGCCCCTCCTTTCTGCAGATCAACAAGGAGAACATGGAGAAGGCACTGAGCCCTGAGATCCTGTCATCTGACCTGGCTCTCTACTTAGTTCACAAAGGAGTAAGTGCCAGAGGGAAAGCTGGAGCTGGGATTTCTTTGGATGCAGAACTGCTCAGTGAGGAGCTGGGATGAGGCCCCAGGGTGATGAGCAGTCAACAACCATGAAAGCTGAAAACACATCCTTTACATGCCTGTCAAGCAGTCCTACCTGAGAGACTTCATAGTGATTTACACCCAAATTACTTGATTATAATTTATTCCTAAATCCTCCCCTCTTCCACCCCAACACTGCCAGATTCAGCTTGCATTGCCCTAAGGGAAAAAAAGGCCAGCTGAGAAAGTAGCACATCCATTTTCCTCATGGAAAAGGAGCCCAGCTGCCTGGTCACTGAGTGCCACCTCTGCTTCCCCCTGCAGATGCCCTTCAGACAAGCCCACATTGCTGCTGGCAAGGCCGTCCACCTCGCCGAGACCAAAGGCATCACCATCAACAACCTCAGCCTGGAGGACCTGAAGAGCATCAGGTTTGTACCTCTGTTATTTCACTTCCCTGCACAGGCAGGGCTCAGCCTCCCTCATCTGCCTTCCCCAAAGTGCCTGGGCTGGGCAGCACCTCAACCTCAGATATCACAAAGGCTGAAACACTGGAGGGGGACAACATCCCCTCCACTCCACTCCAGCAGGGTGGAATGGGCATGGGCAGGAGCTCTTGGGAGGGGCTGGGAGACACCTCTGCCCTGAGCAGGAAGCCCCCAGAGGGCTTTGGCTCTGAAGTCCCTCGGTGTCCCCTTGGAGCTGCTGTCAGAAGCTCCAAGCTGATGTCAGAAGCTCCAAGCTGATGTCAGAAGCTCAGGAGCGTTTCCCCTGGGGAAAAGGCTCTGTCCTCACTCCCCCAGCCTGTGCCCAGGCCCTGGGCAGGCGCAGCAGCCCAGAGCCCCCTGACAGCCCCTGTGCCCCCAGCCCCCTGTTTGGCAGCGACGTGGCGCAGGTGTTCAGCGTGCTGAGCAGCGTGGAGCAGTACACGGCCGCGGGCGGCACCGCCAAGAGCAGCGTGTCCGCCCAGATCGAGCAGCTGCGGGAGCTGCTCAAGAGGCTCAAGGAGCAGGCTTAGAGTGTGGGGAGAGATCCCGTGCCTGCAGCAGAGTGCCCGTGCCACTGATCTGGAGTTAATAAACACTGGGGTGTCTGTAGTTCACTGAAATCCTGCTCTTGTGTCTTGTTTTTTCAGGGTGAGGATGGGCTGAGCTCAGCCCAGGTTTGGAAGGGTGTGGGCTCTCCTCCCTTGCAGCTGGGGATGTGTATCTTGCAGGAGATGCTGGCAGATGGGGATTGTCTCTTTTTACCCAGCAAAATTCCTTTCCCACCCCAGCCTTGCAAAGCTGGAGCTTTGCTCAGCCCCTTCTCCCCGTGCTGAGGCAGCAGCACGTTGTTGACTCAGAGCTGCAGGTCTGGAACACACAGGGAACAGAAATAACAAAGGTGTTGCCTCACCAGCTTTGGGGCAAGGGCTGCAGCACAGCCAGGACACACTGTCAGCAGTTAAATCTCCAGCCAAAGTACCCCAGGAGACACAGAGTGCTTGCACCTTTGGAGCATTTGTGCTTTTAACACCTGGAAGAAGGATCAGCAACAGCAAAATTCCATTTTACCAACTTCCCACCACTCAATCTCTCCTTATTCCAGCCTTAAAACAAATTCATTCACTTGGCATTTAAACAGCACATTTAAATGATCTTTCCACAAACCTCCTTTGTGTTTGCTCCCTTCCTTCCTGCTGTGTTCTTGTTTTAGCTCTTGTCTCACTCTCCAGACTGGTCACCTGTGGCCAGGAAATCACTTTTGCACACTCAGCTGCCAGGCTAAAGGAACAAGAAAGCTACAGGTAACACCAATACTCAACACCTGCAGAGTCAGAAGAACAGAGATTTCCTCATCTCCCCCTCACAGTTCTTTTTCCTCCCATAAACTCTCTTGATCCATGCCACTCCCCTTATTTTTCCTGTTTGTATCTTCTAGTTCTTTCTCTTCAGATCCTCAGCTGAACAGATTTTCTCTTGCTCCCAGCAGCAAAAGTCTTGCATTGTCCCTCATGGCCTGTGCTGGTGGCACAGGGCCAAAATGAAAGGGGAAGCAGCAGACTACCACATTTTAGTCTCTTAAATAAGTAGTTTACAGTCACTGGTACTCCCCACCCATCCACCCTCTTCTTAAAATTGTGAAATATTTTAGATTGGAGGGGCCTGTGGAGCTCCACAGAGTTTGGTCCATGGTGTCTTCAGACTTTCACCATCACCCTCCTCTGACTCATTGGGATTTGGGTTTTGGTTTCAAACCCCTGCTCATTACAGGCCACAGGAAGGTGCTGGAGCCAGGAATTCACTTAGGCTGATTATCAGCTGGGTCATTCTGGATGTAAATCTCGTGCTCACCATTCTTCCAAACCCTCAGCAACCTCCTGTCAAAGCTGGAGTGTGAACATCCATAAAGGATGAACATGAAAAAAAGAAACATTAAAAGTGAGGCACTTCAGAAGAAGAAGGAATCTGGCAACAAAACTGTTCAAGGAGTTTTTCTTAGTGTAGACATTGTCTGTGCATCCTCAAGCCTGCAAGTCTGAAAAACAAATAATCATGGGTGGAAATGTTTGAGAAGCAGTGAATTAATCGGTGGCTATAGGCAGAGTCTGAGCCTTGTTCCGGATGGATACTGAGGGCACTGCACGGGAAATGCAGCTGCGAAAGGACCTTGTGGGGCCGCCAGAGGCAGCTGGGGGCACTGGCAGGGTCCTGCTGCTCCAGACAAGGACCTGGATTAGGATCCTTCCCAGCTATGTGACACCGGGGCTGGTTAAAGGACAGCAAACCCCGAACGGGGACAAGAAAACAGGGATGGCGTTCCTGAGTGTGCTGTGAGACACAGGGACAAGCCGTGCCACTGCACAGCCGGGCCAGGAGCGGGGCTGGCCCGGGGACTCCCCGCCCCGGCGGGCGGGACGAGCTGCGGGAGCGCCGGGAGCGCGGCGGGGTTGGAGCGGGACAGGGACCGGGACCGGGATTGGAGCTGGGACCGGGACCGGGACCCGGATCGGGACCGGGATTTGAGCTGGGATCGGTACCGGGGCTGGGATCGGGATTGGAGCTGGGATCGGTACCAGGGCTGGGATCGGGATTGGAGCTGGGATCGGTACCAGGGCTGGGATCGGTACCGGGGCTCGGATCTAGACCAAGAATCCAGCTGGGATCGGCACCGGGGCTGGGATCTGGACCAGGAGTCCAACTGGGATCGGGACCAGGAATCCAGCTGGGATCGGCACCGAGATTGGAGCTGGGACCGGGAGTGGAGTTGGAACAGGGATTGGAGCTGGGGTCAGGATCGGGACAGAGCTGAGATCGGAACCGGAGCTGGGGTTGGGATCGGCCCGGGGACTGGGACCGGAGCTGGGATCGTGACTGGGAGCAGGATCTGGATCGGGATCGGGACCGGAGCTGGGATCGTGACTGTGAGCAGGATCGGGATCAGGACCGGAGCTGGGACGGGGACCGGGATTGGAGCTGGGATCGGAACCGGGAGCGGATCTGGGATCGGGGTCGTGACTGAGCAGGACCGGGAGCGGGGCCGTGCCGGAGCCGCCCCGCAGCGGCCCCGGAGCCAGCACGGCCGCGATGGCAGCAGCCGAGGTGAGCGAACTTTGCTTGCCGGGGGTGTCGGGGGTGCTCAGCCGAGCGGAGCTGTCCCGGGGCCTCTCTGTCTCCTGGGACAGGCCCCACTCCTGCCTGGGGCTCGCGCTCAGGCACTTCCCAGCAGCCTGTGCAAACAAACACTGCTCGGCACAAAAGCTGCGTCTTCAGTTTCCTTCCCTGCCCAGACGTGACCGGGCATCCTGGCGAGTTCACTTTCTGCTCTCCAAATCTGCTCCATGTTCAAGTGTTTGTCATTGCCAGGCTGCACAGCCACTGCTCCAAAGAGTCCTGGAGATGCCTAAAATGAACATTTCGGCTTTGATTTCTGGACTGTAAATGTGTATGTTGCAATGTTTCTGCTGACACCCTTCTTGCTTTGATGGGAAGCTTTAAATACCTGGATACTCCTGGTCCCCAGTCAAGTGCTGAGCCTCTGGAACGGCCTTTAATTTAGCATTAATTTTGCTCTTGGGTGCACCAAATGAGTGCTGTGGAGCTCTAACATTTCTTTTTCAATTCTGATTCCCCTCTCTGCCTTCCCTCAGCTTTCTAACAAAGCTGCCTTTTACACATGGCTACACCCTCACCTCTGCAGGCTCTGTCCTGTTGTCCTTTCAGGCACAGGGACATGGAAACAGTCACCAGGGAAAACATTTTTCAGTGTTTTGTCTGGCTGGTAAAGCCCTGGCACAGATCAGCTTCCAGCTGTCCTGCCAGCTCCTTGCTGTCCATGGTGGTTATAGCGACCAGCATGAGAAGAAACTTGCCAGTGGTGTTTCAAAAATCAAGTACATTAGTAATTATCCCCTCTGCAATGCAGCTGTATTTAGTCCCTTCCTTCAGGTGTCCTGTAATTCCTCTTTGTGCCTGGTAGCACTGGAAAGTTGCTTTTGAAATCTTGGATAAATTGTCTCTGCCCAAGTAAAATTCTTACCCACTTCAGTGCAAGCCTGGCAGAATGAAAACTTCTTGGGTTGTCTTACCTGGGCAAGCAAAAATCTGAGCTGACACAGCTCAGGTGAGGGCAGCCAGGCTCTGAATCACTGCTGGAGAAGCTCCCACACAACACACACCCTGCTCTGGGCACAGCTGGAACCCTGCACAAGCCTTTGTCACTGCCTGGAGTGGGTGACACATTCCAGGGGGTGACCTCACCACAGGAATCCTGGCTTGGATGGGAAAACTCCACTTTTATTTCTGTGCTGGCCCACAGCTCTTTGTCAATGAAAGAAGATTGACAAAAAGGATTAGAGGATATTAATGTCACTTTAATCCTACTGATTGCTTGGTTTTTCCTCCCTTTACAAGGCCTCAAAACAGAAATTTCTGCTGGTCTTGCACCTTTCCCTGATTTCAATTTCAAGGACTCCCAGCAGAGTAAAATATTTTACTCCAGAAGTAAAATATATTGGAGGATTCCTGCGCCAGACCTTGGAGCTCAGGGGTAAATAACACTGACAGTGATGTGTTCTCCAGCTCTTCAACCACTTGCCAGAGGTCCTGAAGTCCAGGGGACTTTGTGGTCAGTGCTGTCACACTGAAAGGGGCTGAGCATGGACTCTGTATCAGATAAATGGACCACGGGATGTTATTTACTGCACAGGATTTATCTGGAGTCATTAGGCCTCTTTAATTAGCTATTATCTCTCTCAGGGGAATAAACTCTGGGGTGGAAGATTCAGTGGAAGCACAGATCCCATCATGGAGATGCTCAATGCTTCCATCAGCTATGACCAGAGGCTGTCTGAGGTGGACATCCAGGGGAGCATGGCTTATGCCAAAGCCTTGGAAAAGTCTGGGATCCTGTCTAAGATTGAGCTGGAGAAGATCCTGGGTGGCCTGGAAAAGGTATTTCTTTCCTTCAAAAACTGTCAGGCGAATGAATGGCTCCTGACCTGAGAGCAGCCTCCCTGGATTTAATAACTCTTGTGGCTGACTGGTGTTGGTGCTGTTTGCAGATCTCTGAGGAATGGTCCAAGGGAGTCTTTGTGCTGAAACCAACTGATGAGGATATCCACACTGCCAACGAGCGCAGGCTGAAGGTTTGGCTCCTCCAGCCTCTGGTTCCTGACCCTCTGCCTGACATTAAGGCCTTGTCCCTCTGTCCCTCTGGCAAATCCCTTTGGAGCTGCTGGCACTGAACCCCCTGGGCACAGCCAAGGGTCTCCAAGCCCCCTTTTGTGGCACTGTACAAGCACAGAAGCCAAAGCTGCCCTTCCCCAGAACACACCCCAGGTTACTGACAGGATCCTGGAGCTGAGTCCCTTCCAGGCAGGGAGATGTGCTCATGTGGATTGTCCTGTTTAGCACACAGAGATGCTGACAGAAATCCTGCTTTGTCCTCAGGAGCTGATTGGAGACGTAGCTGGGAAGTTGCACACTGGCAGAAGCAGGAATGATCAGGTATGGACAGAATCTTTTCTTCTCCTTTTGTATTCCTCCACCTCAATTCATTAATTCAATATTTTTATGCCGTCTCTCTCATCCCTGACACACTCCAGCCTGTATTCCCTTTAAATTAATGATGGTTTTAAACTAATGATGCTGCAGTGACTCATCCACCCGGGGAGTGGGATCTGCAGGGCTGCATCCTGCTGGTGAAAGGCCACAACATTCCACTGACATCTCTGAAAAACACCCTGACTCTGCTGGCTGGGTGCACACATCTTTCAGGATCAGTCTTTCAGGATGATCAACTTGTGTTGATTGGGAATTTTCTGCTTCAAATTTGACAGTGTCTGACAACTCCACTGAAAATAACAGATTTTGGTTCTGTCCATGGAAAGCAACAGCAGCTTTCACAAATCAGTGACCAGGGATGCATCCCACAGGAGGAAGAAATCCCTTCCCATCACATGGGAGGGGATAACAGTGCCAGGGGGTTCTGCTGAGCAATATTTGGTCACTAAATCTGTCCTGTTGTACTTGGCCTGGCTGTGGCCAATCCCCCACAGGTTGTGACTGACCTGAAGCTGTTCATGAAGAATTCCCTCTCCATCATCTCCACGCACCTCCTGCAGCTCATTGAGACCCTGGTGGAACGTGCTGCCACGTGAGACCTTTTCCTCAGTCCCTGTTTTCCATAGGTTTGGCCTTTTTGGGGCAGGACACTCCTAGGCTTGTTGTGTGACTGTGCAGCTGCAGGATCTCCTGTGCAGGGAGTTACAGACCTGTCCCTGCCCTCCCTGCTGCCTCTGCTGCTCACCTCTCTGTGCTTTCCCTCCCAGAGAAATCGATGTGATCCTGCCTGGCTACACCCACCTGCAGAAAGCTCAGCCCATCCGATGGAGCCAGTTCTTGCTCAGGTGAGCACCTCCCACCCTCTCCAGCCTCGGGGCCCTGCTCTGCTGGGGGGACAGCCAGGGCTGGTGACAAACCAGAGGGAGCCCTGCAAACTGGAACAGGAACTCCCTATGTGGCTCTGACCAGCTGGGAATCCAAACACGGATTGGGCAAGTCCCTGTTGCCCATCCTTTGGCCATTCTCACCTCCTGGAGTGGGATATTTTCCAGCTTCATCTCTCTTGTCCTTCCCCAGCCATGCTGTTGCTCTGACCCGCGATTCTGAGCGCCTGGGAGAGGTGAAGAAGAGGATCAATGTCTTGCCTTTGGGAAGGTAAGGTTTATTTCTTATTGTGATTCTCAGCCCCCACTTTGCTCTGAGATAAGGACAAGAGGCAGATCTGTCCATCCCCTGAGCCACTGGGGTTTCTATTCCATAGACACTGCAGCCCAGCTTGGCTCTCCAAAGACACTGACCATAAAAATATTTTCTAGTCCTTCTTGAAAATCAAGGATTACAAGGCTTCCATTAAGCAAATCTTCCTGTTTGGGAGGGAAAATCTGGTTTAGTCCAGAATTCAGGGTTTGATGAGCCTCAGACCACACTGTGAAATCAAAGTGAACTGGAGCAGGGAAATTTTCAGAGAGATGTCGTGACTAGAGCTCAGTTTTGGTCTGATAGTAGTTGGGGTCTCATGGGTGACTTCTGGTTCTTTCTCCCCTGGCAGTGGAGCTCTGGCTGGAAACCCCCTGGGAATTGACAGAGAGCTGCTGTGCAGTGGTAAATGTCTCCCTGGGACTACTCATAATATCTGGGATTTTGGGAAGCATCAGCACCTTGTCCTAATGGTATTTTGGATGTGTTGCAGCACATGAGCAAGGGGGTGGAGGGTAATGAATAGAAACAAAGTCACCTCCTCTGGGGCAGCGTGGTGCAGTCAGGCTCCTGTCAGGGCCAGTGTGACCTCCTGTGTCCATCCCCTTCCTTGCAGAGCT
Organism: Passer montanus; assembly: GCF_014805655.1. Classification (NCBI taxonomy): domain Eukaryota; kingdom Metazoa; phylum Chordata; class Aves; order Passeriformes; family Passeridae; genus Passer; species Passer montanus. The sequence goes on along the minus strand of NW_024369262.1, from coordinate 1,984,428 downwards.
GGACTTTGCTTCCATCAGCCTGAACAGCATGGATGCTGTCAGCGAGAGGGACTTTGTGGGTAAGCACAGCCAAAGCCTCCCAGCACGGGGGGAGGCAGCTCCTGACACCTTCCCAGTTACCCTTCCTAAATAAGGAACTGAAATCCATCACTAGGATCTAAATCCCCACTCAGGGCTCCCTGGTTTGTCCAGGCACCCTTTCCCCTCCTGATTTCCTGCCTTCCCTGCAGTGGAATTCCTCTCTGCTGCCACCCTGCTGATGATCCACCTCAGCAAGATGGCTGAGGATCTCATCATCTACAGCACCAGCGAGTTTGGCTTCCTGACCCTCTCTGATGCCTACAGGTAGGTCTCACCTCTGGGCAGAGAGCTCCTCCCTCAGCCTCTCCTCCTCAGCTCCCCACGCTGGGTGAGGCAGTGGTTGGGGTCTGTCTGTGCACGAGGCTGACCCAGCATCAAGAGCCTGGCACCAAGGCAGCCTCAGGGTGAATATTCCTCAGCAATGGTCACTTATTTTTCATTCTGGTAACTTAACCAAGATTGCATTCACCAGCAAGTCCTGTCCAGGACCTGCTGGCAGAGAGAACTTCCTCCTGTGCTGGGAATGCTGCCAGAGCCCTTCCTTGCGTGGCTGGGTTTGCAATCCCAACAGACTCCTTGTCTGCAGGGTGGCACAGCCACAGCCCTCCCTCCATGAAGTCACACTAACACTTAGTCTGCCCTGCTGATATGACCCTGGAGGGAGAGCCCCCTTTAAAGTTTCTCTGTGAGAGGTGGGACTGTGTGAGAGCTCCAGACAAGGTGCAAAATCAGAGCAGCTCAGTCACTTCACTGATTTCCTACACCCTAAAGAGGAGCACAGTGAAGAGGGTCCTACACATTGCTTTGTGGGGCTGGGTCAGTGATGGTGTGTGTGTGTGGATGAGGGTTTTGCTCAGCAGTGCACTCCACTCATGTCCCACCCAGCTCTGGCAGCAGCCTGATGCCTCAGAAGAAGAACCCCGACAGTCTGGAGCTGATCCGCAGCAAAGCCGGGCGAGTGTTCGGACGGGTGAGCCCCAAAAAGAGGAGGAGGAGGGAGAGGAAGCTGCTCCTCTTGGGGCTGGAGAATCTCCTTCTTGCCTTTGTAAAGAGCTGTGGGTTCTGGAGCTGCCCTGGGGCTGTGCTTTGCTCTGTGCCTCACTCCCTGCCTCTCCTGTTCCCTCTGCAGCTGGCTGCAATTCTGATGGTCCTCAAAGGACTCCCGAGCACCTACAACAAGGACCTGCAGGTAGAGCCCTTGTTCCTCTCCACAGCATCTCTCCTGCTGGCTGGAGGAGTCAGCAGGGCTGGGCTGCTCAGCCTGGGCGGTTTTTGGGCCGCACTCAGGCTGGCTCAGAGCCATTTCCATCACTGTTCCAACACAGGAGGACAAGGAGGCTGTCTTTGATGTTGTGGACACCCTGAATGCTGTGCTCCAGGTTGCCACTGGAGTGATTTCCACCCTCCAGGTAAGGATTCTTCTCATCCTCTTATTATTCAACATTATCATGGTGCATATTCTGCGAGTAACAGATCTCCATATTGTTCCCAAATAAAATCTCTTCAGTGCCTCACCCACACTGCTCATTTTGGTCCCCTCTGCCAGCTGCTCAGAGCATTCTTTCAGAGCTCCAGATGAATTCCCCTCACCCTGCCACTAACACGTCCCAAGTAGGAGCTGATGGTAACGTGTCCCTGGGATCCTCCCCCTGCAGATCAACAAGGAGAGCATGGAGAGGGCGCTGAGCCCCGAGATGTTGGCTACAGACCTGGCTCTCTACCTGGTCCGGAAGGGAGTAAGTGCCAGAGGGAGAGCAGGAGCTGGGATTTCTTTGGGCACAGAGGAACTGAGCTGAGTCCCCTCTGCTCTGTCCCCTTCCCCCTGCAGATGCCCTTCAGACAAGCCCATGTGGCCTCTGGCAAGGCCGTGCAGCTGGCTGAGACCAAAGGCATCACCATCAACCACCTCAGCCTGGAGGAGCTGCAGAACATCAGGTTTGTACCTCTGTTATTTCACTTCCCTGCACAGGCAGGGCTCAGCCTCCCTCATCTGCCTTCCCCAAAGTGCCTGGGCTGGGCAGCACCTCAGCATCCTCCTGTCCTCAAATATCACAAAGGCTGAAACACTGAAGGGGGACAACATCACCTCCACTCCACTCCAGCAGGGTGGAATGGGCATGGGCAGGAGCTCTTGGGAGGGGCTGGGAGACACCTCTGCCCTGAGCAGGAAGCCCCCAGAGGGCTTTGGCTCTGAAGTCCCTCGGTGTCCCCTTGGAGCTGCTGTCAGAAGCTCCAAGCTGATGTCAGAAGCTCCAAGCTGATGTCAGCAGCTCAGGAGCGTTTGGCCTGGGGAAAAGGCTCCGTCCTCACTCCCCCAGCCTGTGCCCAGGCCCTGGGCAGGCGCAGCAGCCCAGAGCCCCCTGACAGCCCCTGTGCCCCCAGCCCCCTGTTTGGCAGCGACGTGGCGCAGGTGTTCAGCGTGCTGAGCAGCGTGGAGCAGTACACGGCCGCGGGCGGCACCGCCAAGAGCAGCGTGTCCGCCCAGATCGAGCAGCTGCGGGAGCTGCTCAAGAGGCTCAAGGAGCAGGCTTAGAGTGTGGGGAGAGATCCCGTGCCTGCAGCAGAGTGCCTGTGCCACTGATCTGGAGTTAATAAACACTGAAATGTCCAGTTCACTGAAATCCTGCTCCTATCTCTTTGCTCTTCAAAAGCTCACCCTCCCTCTTCTCCTCAAGAAGCCATCAGCACCCTTTTGCCATTTCCAATAACTTTTAACCTTCACACTTCAACAAGATACTCAGAAAATAAATAGAAGTAAGCAAGCAGGTAATAAACAAATAACCAAAAGTAAGCAAGCAACAATAATAAACCTAAGCTGCGCTTAAGGGGAGGTTTAGGTTGGACATCAGGAGGCATTCTTCCCAGAAAGGGAAGACCAAACATCAGAAGGGGTTGTGCAGGGAGCTGGAATCTCCATCCCTGGAGGGGTTTAAGGGAAGAGCGGATGTGGCACTCAGTGCCCTGCTCTGGGTGACACGGGGGGTGTTGGGTCACAGGTTGGACTTGGTGTCCTCAGAGGGCTTTTCCAACATAAATGATTCTGCGACAAGAAAAAAAAAAAAAGAAAAAAGAAAAAAAAAGAAAAAAAAAAGTATAAATAAGTAAGCAAATGAATAAATAAGTAAAAGTAGGTGATAAATATATTTAAACCCCAATTAACAAATAAGACGGAGGGGAGGGGAAGGGAGGGGAAGGGAGGAGACCACTCGCCTCTCGATGAAATCCGGCTATCCAGAAGAGAGCCTGAAAGTTCCTGGAGGCGCCTTTATGCCGGGACACTCGTGGCTTTGTCCGGAGCCGACCGTGGGACAGGACCTTGTCCCTGTCGGGCTCTGCAATCGCTCATCCCGTTGGGGCGGGATCGGGACCGGGACCATGACAGGGATGGGGATCGGGACCGTGACAGGGATCGTGACAAGGATCGGGACCGTGACAGGGATCGTGACAAGGATCGGGATCGCGACAGGGACCGGGACCGGGCGCCCCTCAGCCGCGGCCCCGCCCCTCTCCCTCAGCGGGCCCTGCCCACAGCCAAGATGGCGCTGGCGGCCTCAGGCGGCGGCGCGGCGGGTCCGTGCTCGCTGCCGGTGCTGCTGCTGTTCCTCCCGTTCCTCCCGGGGCTGGCGGCCGGTCCCGCCGGGATGCTGCAGCCCCGGGACACCCCCTCCCGCGAGCGCAGGGAGCTCGGCGGGCTCTGGAGCTTCCGCGCCGATCTGTCTCCGGGCAGGGACGCCGGCTTCGCGCAGCGCTGGTACCGGCGGCCGCTCCGGCAGGTAGCGGGGAGCGGGGCGGGCGCTGCCCAGCGCCGGGCACGGGCCGCGCTCTTTCCCCTCCCAACGGGCTCCTTTCTTCCTCTCTTCCTCTTTCCCTGCCTTCTTCCCCCCCGGGCTGGCGGAGCCGCTGCCGTTCTCCTCACGGTGCTGGCCCGGCCCGGGTTGTTCTTGAGGCAGTTCCTAATTAGCAGCCCCTGATGATGCCCCGGTGCTGCTCCTGAGGCAGACACGCTTTGAACGAGCCCCGTTCACCTCCAGGTGCCTTGCACAGCGCTGAGCTTCCAGCAGCATCGGCACAAATGTGCCTGGAAGGGCACTGGGAGTTGTTTGTTCCAGAGTTTCAGAGTGCTGGTAGAAAAGTTTTGATGTGGCTGAGATCTGCTTGGAAATATCTGCATTGCCTGACAGAAAGGAGTTATCCATTTTATACATAAAATCCCTAGGTCGTTCATTATTTCTGTTTTTAGCCTTTTGTCTGATTTTGTTGCTGGACTGTGGAAGGAGAGAAGAGCTGAAGGGCACTGTGCTGCTGGAAGTTTTGCAGAGGAGAGCAATCCTGAGCTATGCCCCTTTCAAAGAGAGGCTTAGATGAGTGCACTCAGCCTGTTTTAGAGCTCAGAGAATCTCCCTGAAGGACACACGGGTTCTGGCCAGCACAGCAAGGGTTTTCCTGCATCAGATGCTGGAAAATCCTCTTGCCCATCCAAGGATTTTCCCACTAGGAATTTCTGATGAGGGCACTGGGCTCTGTGCAGTGCCAGTGCTGAGTCAGCCACGCACATGATGCCCACCCTGGGTGCTCAGACCTTCCTCATTCCATTTCCTGAGGCTTCCTCAGGAAAGGAGAAGCTGCAGAACTCCTTGGTGCAACATCCTGAGTGCAGAAAGTGCTGAAAATGAACAGCTTGGCAGCAGCATCTGGATTCCTCAGTTTTCAATGTACTGTGACACTGCCTCCCTCTAATCTTCATATTGGAATAAGCAGCTGAATGGATTCCCAGGGAATCTCTGTTGCTTTTACACAGTGAGAAAGGCTGGGCTGGTACCAAACAGTCTCCACGAGGAGAAAAATATCCCAAAATACTCATTACTGCCCAAAATATCTATTATTTTGTTACACTTTAACTACAGCTCTTAGCTGACAAACAGCACCACAACCCCCACATTGCTCTGGAGCTGTGAAGGAGAAAATTCCCGCTGAAACAACAATCTGGGCTTGGGTTTTCCCTCCTCACTTCTCTGATTCCATGATGCCAGGGCCATTAATGAAAACATTTCATTGTGCAGCAGGAGGGGCAAAGAAAGGAGCAGCTGCTTCCTGTAGGAACAGGCAGGTTCTAATTAGGGCTTGTATAGGAGCTGTGAGACATCTCAGCAGTTTTTAAACAGCTTCTCCCAAGTATTTCCCCTTGGCAGAGGCATTGTGGGGCTGTCAGTGAAGGGGGACACCTCCAGCAGTAAAACTCCTCTTTTTAACCTCTCTGCTCCCTCCTTTTCCCCCTAATCCCTGCCAGAGCGGCCCTGTCATTGACATGCCGGTGCCTGCCAGCTTCAACGACATCACGCAGGAGCCCAGCCTGGAGAACTACATCGGCTGGGTGTGGTACGAGAAGGAGGTGCTGCTGCCGGCGCGCTGGCTGCAGGGCGATCCCGCCCCCCGGCTGCTGCTGCGCTTCGGCAGCGCCCATTACTACTCCATCGTGGTACGTGCCTGGGGCCCTGTGCTTCCTAAATCGGGCTGGGATAGAGGCACTTCCATGGTTGGTGCAGCGAATGCGTCCCTGGCTCGATGGATCCCCTTCTGAGCTCGTGCCCGTCTTCCCCCAGCAAGAATGAATCCCAGTTTCTCTGATCCTGCGGTTTTGGGATTGGTAATTTACATTTCCTGATTAATGGATCTGCCCCTCGGTGACACTTGGTGTGAGCCACACCTAGCTCCCAGCAAAGGGAATCCCTCAAAGATCAGGGCTGATCCCTCAAGGATCCTTTGAGGATCGAGGTTGATACGGTGATGTTCGAGGGTGCCAGGATGAGTGAAGACAGGAAAACCTTGACTCCATGTTTTAGAAGGCTGATATATCATCTCACTATCAATCATCTCACTATCATCTCATTATCCTACCATTATCATGTCATTATCATGTCATTATCATGTCATTCTCATATCATTATCATATCATTATCATATCATCATATCATCATATCATTATCGTATCATTATGATCATATCGTAATCACACCATTATAATAATATCATATCATTATCATATCATTATCATATCATCATATCATCATATCATTATCGTATCATTATGATCATATCGTAATAATACCATTATAATAATATCGTATCATTATCATATCATTATCATATCATTATCATGTCATTATCATGTCATTATCATATCATTATCATATTTATTATATATGAAAAGTATACTAAAAAATAGAGGAAAAAAAGGATCCACATATCATTATCATATCATTATCATATCATTATCATATCATTATCATATTATAATATCATTATCATATCAATCATATTTATTATATACTAAAAGTATACTAAAAAATAGAGAAAAAAAGGATCCCAGAAAGCTGGGAAGGAAAGGGAATGGAATAAATAAAAGCTGGTGACCCTCAGAGTCCGAGGCAGCTGCATCTTTGGTTGGTTGTTAAGTAAAAACAACTCACATGAGCCAATCCAAGATGCACCTGTTGGCAAACAATGTCCAGACCACATTCCACAGCCATCAGATATTTATTGTTTACATTTCTTTTCTGAGGCTTCTCAGCTAGAATAGGAGAAAAAATCCTAGCAAAGGGTTTTTCATAAATATCACGGCAACAGGTTGGTCCCTCAAAGACCCTTTGAGGATCAAGAGCCCAGGTGCTCCTTGTAACTGGACTGTCCTGTTCTCTGCTGACCACAGAACCCCAATGAGCCATTTCTGTGTCTTTCCTTGCAGTGGGTGAACGGGGTGCAGGTGGTGGAGCACGAAGGGGGGCACCTGCCCTTTGAGGCTGACATCAGCAGCGTGGTGCAGAGCAGCCCAGACACCCTGTGCCGCATCACTGTGGCCCTCAACAACACCCTGACCCCCCACACGCTGCCCCCGGGCTCCATCCAGTACATGGCTGACAAGTCAAGGTGAGTCCTGGGGTGTTCTGCTGCTGGGCTCATCCCAGGGGTGTGGGAGAGGGGGGTTTGTTCAGCTGCTGGTTCAGAAATCCCTCACTGGGGTTGTATTTATGGTGGGTTTGTCGGTGGAGCTGTGAGGAGTTGAAGCTGTGGTGTTGAGAGGAATCAGCAGTGAGTTATTGCATCTGTTTGTGCACAGGGGGCTCAGATTGGGGGATTTGCCAAGTTGAATCCAGGGCAGGCTTGAGAAGCTTGGATTCAGCTGGGAGCTGCAAGTACCAGCTCTCCTGAAGGAGGAAGATCTTTGTTAATTTCTTTGTTAACTGCAAAATCCTTCAGTGTAACATCTGACAGATCCAGCCTGGCATAAAGATATTTTACATGATTATTTTGCACTGCCAGCATCCACATGCTGCCTTCAGCTGTGTAGTGAAGTGTGATGCAGCCTTGCTCCTGTCTTGCTCACTCAGGTACCCCAAGAACTACTTTGTGCAGGACACCAAGTTTGATTTCTTTAATTATGCTGGCATCCACCGCCCAGTTGTGCTGTACACCACCCCTGCTGCCTACATCGATGACATCACTGTGACAACCACTTCATCAGACACTCTTGGTAGGTCCAGAGCAGTGACAGCAGCTCCCTCGGGCTCCGAGTGAAGGTGCCAAGGGCAGCAGGGAAAACATCCTGCACAAGTCTGACTGAATTTGTTTCCTAGTGGCTTTTCCTGAGGCCGAGCTGTCTCTTGCAGTCTCTGATTGTCTTTGTTTCTCTGAGCCAGCCACGGTGCAGTATCAGGTGGCAGTGGCTGGCAGCACAGCCACTTCCTTGTCCCTGAGTTTGCGTGACCAAGAGGGGAAGGTGGTTGCTACAGGTGATGGCCCAGTGGGAGAGCTCAAAGTCCTCAACCCAAACCTCTGGTGGCCTTACCTGATGCACGAGAACCCTGGATACCTGTACTCCTTGGAGGTAAAGTGGCATTTCCTCCTCTCTGGGTGTGTTTAACAGGGTTAAGGCACTGCCATATGACCTGTCCTCTGTCCTCTCATGGGCCCTGTGCATGTGACCAGAGTGGCCCTGCTAATTATGCACTAATAAAATCAAGCTTTGGCAGCTTCTGAAGGGGGTGGCAGGGAGAAGGGCATTCCTGGAGTGAGCTCTGAGCTGCTGGCCCTTCACACTGAGGGTCCATGCATCCCCTCTGGGGAGATGCTGAGTACATCAGCTGGAGCCTGGGAGATCCTGCGGGAGTTAAGGATCAGTGGTGATGTTCAGCTGCAGAAATCAGGGGCATGAGCTGCTCTGGGTTTCCAGGGACTCAGGGTCACACCTGGGAGCAGGTGATGTGTCAAGGTGCAGGGCACAGACATGGCCTGGGGGGATGCCATGGGGAAAAGACACTGAAGTTTTTTTGGGATGAGCATCCAGGGGCTCATTGTTCATCCTCCAGCTTCCACACCTGGATTTGTATTTTTTGTTCAGTCAGACCCGGCTCCCCCCGGCAGCAGCAGTGAGGAACAGGCTGTGTGCTGAGGGCTGGGAAGGGATGTGGGGCCAGAATCTCCCTCCCAGACAGGGGAGGGGGTGCTGGGCATCCCTGTGAGGATCCCTCCTGTTCCTCCCTGACTGCAGGTGAGGCTGCAGGCCCAGGTGGGCAGGGCCCTGCTGGAGGACGTGTACACGCTCCCGGTGGGCATCCGCACCGTGCACGTCACCAGCAGCCAGTTCCTCATCAACGGCAGGCCCTTCTACTTCCACGGGGTCAACAAGCACGAGGATGCAGATGTAAGTGTGGCACCCACGGCAGGGTCACCCAGGGCCACCTCAGCTCACACTGCTGAGGTGTCACCTGTGCTGCCTCCCCTCCCCTCTCTTCTCCAAGGAGCTGTTTCCTCACACCCTCCTCCCAGGCTAAGCACTAAGGGGACACCATGCCCAGTCCTGCCATCCCTCAGGGCACATGGATGTGCTGGTGGGGACACTGAAGCATCTCCCAGCCACAGCTTTCAGGCAGACATGCTGGCAGTCAGTCAGTCAGTCTGCTGTGAGGGTGGGGAGGCCCTGGCACATGTTGCCCAGAGAAGCTGTGGCTGCCCATCCCTGCAAGTGTTCCAGGCCAGCTGGAGAGGACTTGGAGCAGCCTGGGCTAGTGGAAGGTGTCCCTGCCCCTGGCAGGGGGTGGAGATACGAGCTCTAAGGTCCCCTCCAGCCCAAACCCCTCTGACTGTGCCAGGGGCTGTCGGGTTCCCCACCCTGGGCAGGGCTGGGGCTGGCTCAAGCAGGGAAGCTGTGTTCACAAGGGCTGGTGGCTCTCTCTCCCCCCAGATCCGTGGCAAAGGCCTGGACTGGGCCCTGATTGTGAAGGACTTCAACCTGCTGCGCTGGCTGGGGGCCAACTCGTTCCGCACCAGCCACTACCCGTACGCCGAGGAGATCATGGACCTGTGCGACGCCTACGGCATCGCGGTCATCGACGAGAGCCCGGGGGTGGGCATCAAACTGCCGTAAGAGTGCCCAGCACCACCCGCCCTCGCTCCTCTGCTCCTCCCTCAGCTCTTCCCAAGTCACCGGTTTGACACTTCTGTGCTCGTTGTGGCACCCGTTGTGCTGATTGTGAGAGTACTTTGTTCTGTTTGGAAATCTCCCGTTGCGCCACCGGTGGTGCCTCATGATGGTGCCTCATGATGTTGGGCAACCAGAGGGCATTTTGCCACATTTTGCCACATGGCTGCATTAACGAGCCCAAACCATGGCCCTGACCTGTGCAGCAAACTTTGGGGAAATAGGGCAGAAGCCATCCTCAGCCATCCCCAGCGTCAAGGCTCTGCTGTGCCCAGAGGCTGAGTTGTCACAGGGAAATGGATGATTTTACACCCTCACCTCCTGCTGTCTTCCAGGGAGAGCTTTGGGAACAAGTCCCTGCAGCATCACCTGGCCGTGATGGAGGAGCTGGTCCGCAGGGATAAGAACAGGCCCTCGGTGGTCATGTGGTCAGTGGCCAACGAGCCGGCCTCAGAGCTGCCCCCAGCTGCTCACTACTTCAAGTAAGTGCCTCTGCTCCTCATCTCTGGGCAGATGATGCCTCTTCTTCCTTTGGGATGGCACAGAGAGGTAGTAAAGGGAGGGCAGGCATTTTTGGGAACACTGGAATTGAACCTGTGGAGGCAAATTAAAAATGGAACTGCTGCACAGCTCAGAACTGTCCCAGCGTGTTGGTTCTGAACCACCAAGACTCCACAAAATTACCAGGAGTCCACTTGGCTTGAGCATCTCTCCTTGAGCTAAGGGTTGAGTAACATCAGACCTGGTGAGAATTCCTTGTTAGCTCTGGAAGATGAGTGCTGAACCCTTTGAGATTTACAGCAAAGCTGTAAAACAACTGGCCTTTCATTCTGAACACAAGGCTTTGCAGTTAGTGCTGCTTATTTGTTCTGTGGCTTCCCACTTCAAAGCCACTGCTTTGAGTCCCTGCAGCCCCCTTGGTTTATTTCTAAAGAGATTTAAGCTTTGGATAGCCCAGAGGCAGCTGTGTAAGGGGCAGCAGACTGTCCCTGGGAGCTGAGGTGCATTAAGAGAGAGCTGAGTTTCATTCTTCAGGATGTTCCAGCACCTCCTGCAATGTCAGGGCAGCAGCAGAGCTCGACTCTCCCATTCTGTCCCATCTCCCTCACTCAGGGCTTCCTCAGAAACATCCACCCTCTGCCTGCTGGGGCACAGGGCCTCAAGAACACATCCCAGGAGTTGTTCAGAAACTTCTCATTTTTACAAATTTGTCCTCAAACTCAACTGTCCCTTCAACCTGTGAGCTGCTGGCACCACCCCCGTGCCTGTGCTTGGTGCTTCCACTCTGCTCTCTCTCAGGTGGCGTGGCACCCCCTCGGTGACAGATATTCTCTTTACTTCTTTCAAACACTGGCTGCTAAATCAAAAGCAGCTCTGGGGGGTGGAAGGACAGCCTGGGGAGAGGGGGCTGTGCTGCTCCATGCTGTTGTTGAACTCTTGCTTTACTGTTTGCAAACAGGACAGTGATAGCTCACACTAAAGCTCTCGACCCCTCCAGACCAGTCACCTTTGTGACAGATGCTAATTACGCTCTTGATCGTGGTGTAAGTTTGCTTTATTTTCTAGCTCTTTCTTTTCTTTTTTATTTTAAATTCATACATGAAATTTCCTCCTCTTGTCACTTGTTTTATGCTCCTTTCCCCCCAGCTCCTACCTAAATTTACTGGAGATATTAAGCAGGGAAGGGCTAAAGAAAAATTACATTTTTGTTTCTAGTAGAAATCACCTTATCCTGTAGTTGTAGCTCAGCTGAAAAAAAAAAAAAAGGATCTGTAAGAGAGAACAATTCTTTGTGTGCAGGATTATGCTCCTGGATTCCATTAATATTGTCATGCTTTGCCATGCCATTGATTGTGTTTACTAATGCTCAGGATTTTCACTTGCAATTAAGCCAAAGCTTAAACCTCTTTAAAATGCTCACAACCCTTGTGGAAGTCTAAAGGAAGGAAGCTTTGCTTTAATTCCTGCTTTCAACTGCTCCAGATCTTCTTTGGCAGATGTCTGTTTGTGTTGAATAATCTAAAAGCTCCTCCAGCTCCACAATTAAAGCCCTAGAGCTGGATCAATAACCAAAAGGCAATTTCCTTGGATTTTGGGGCCTTTCATTGCATGGACTAAGGATTTTTAACACCTGTATTTGTTTCCAGGGGAGATCCTTGTACAATAATCACCTCTAGCAGGTGAGTTGGTGCTGCCACACATCCCTGATCCAGGTTACACTTTGGATTTCTTCTAACATGTCCTCTGATTAGCAGGAATGGCTGCAACTCTGAGGTTTTTCCTCCCCACCCCAGAAAAAAACCAAACCTCTGGTGGTTTTAAATTTGAAGGAGTCCAGCAGGAATCTGCTTTTGGATCTCCCATTCCCACTCTGCCCACCTGGAGGAGCTCAGGCAAACAAACCCAAAGAACAGATCTCTCATACACTGATGTGATATTAGAACTTTTTTTTTCTTTTATTACAAAACATGTTAAGAGAACATTGAACAAGTTACATACAACATCACTTTATTTTGAGGGGGCTTTGTGCCCTTTTATCACACTGTCCATGTGGTAGAAATGGCAGATAACTTGCAGAATGCTTTAGTCTTAGTATTGCACCATTGATGCACAAAATTTAGTTGCTAGTCAAAATATTTGACCACTCACTTGATAATCACATTCCAATACTCAAAAAGAAAAAGTACATCTAAATGTACCAGCAAGCCAGAGACATCTTGGAAACAAAAAAACTTCTAACAAACCTGAGAATGAAACGTGTTGATCTTGTCTAACTCTTTGCTGTGACTTCCTAATCTGTAAGAAAAATGCCAAATTAATGCTGTTAGCTTATTAAATTTATCCTTTTCTTTTTCTGAGAAAGATTATATTGGGAGGGCCTGAGTGATGGGGGAAACAATTAGTTCTATGTGTAATAAACCTGGATTCCATTCAATGAATCCAAAGGAGGATTTAGATTTACAAGAGAAGGTTGAAGTCTGTGCCAAAACACTCTCACCTTGTTTTCTGCAGGCTCCCTATGTGGATGTGATTTGTGTGAACAGCTACTTCTCCTGGTACCACGACCCAGGCCACCTGGAAGTGATCCCACTCCAACTCACAGCCCAGTTTGAGAACTGGTATAAAACCTACCAAAAACCCATCATCCAGAGTGAATATGGAGCAGACTCAGTGCCTGGGCTGCACAGTGTGAGTGTTGTGGTGGAAACTGCTCTGAGAAGGCAGAAAATTGTAACTGGGAGAGGCTGGCACCACTGGGCCTGGCTTTGCTGGGAGATGCTCCAGCTGGGAGTGTCCAAAAGGCTCCAGGATTGGGATCCTGCTCCCAAAACCACAGAGCTTTGCCACTCACTTTATCTGCTAAAGAGGACTCCAAAATCTGTCTTTGAAAATGCTACAATGCTTAAATGAAAGCAAATCCTGGAGGATGGAGGTTCCTGGTGCTGTCCCGTGCAGGGGGGTGGCACTGCTGTCCCTGTCATGACACAGGCCACCAGGGGAGCTGGCACTACCTGGAGTTGTGTTTGTGATGGTCACAAGAGGCAGCTCAATGCAGCACAGCCAGCAGAGCAGGCAGCCCAGAGCTGCTGCTCAGGGGTGGCTGTGAGCCCGTGGGATGGGGTTCTTTGTGCCCTGAGCCTGCTCCCCTGGCTCTCCTGGCAGGACCCCCCCATGATGTTCACTGAGGAGTACCAGCAGGCCCTGCTCAGGGGGTACCACTCTGTCCTGGACAAGAAGAGGAAGGAGTACGTGGTCGGGGAGCTCATCTGGAATTTTGCTGATTTCATGACCAATCAAGGTGAGCTTTTATTTATATTCTAAACACCTCTCCATCCTCCCTGGGAGCTTAGTGGTTGATGCCACACAAACACTGTGCTGAAGGGTGGGACAAAAGGCCCTCTGTTCACCAGGACAGAGCACAGCTGGTTTTGTCACAAAATCCAGCATGACCAGAGCCAAGAGGGAAGGTCCTGCCTGTGCTTAATTCCTTTCTCCTGCACAGATGCTCCCAGGAACATGGGACCATGCACAGGGGAAGCTTGTGAGGGACCCAGATTGCTCCTGGGTTTTGGCCACCCTCAATTCAGAGCCTCAGGCAGCTGTCAGGGCCATCTCACTTGCTTCCAGTGTCACCTACAGCTGCCCTGGGAACAGAGCACCTCAAATAATCATTATTTACTTGGCAGAGTTCAGCAGCAGAGGAGCAGATGCCACGCTGGCACACAGCTGTCTCACCATGACTCTCCACTCATTATTAATAGATAAGTGCAGTCACAAAGGAAGGGAAATTCCTTAGTTTACAGTGCAGTCCCACAGAAGTGAAACAATCAGTAATGAACCTGTTCTGCTTATGCCACCTGCAGTGGGTTAGGTGAGCAGTCAGGGGGAGGGAGGAACAGCACTAAAACACCCTGCAGAGCACCAGGACAGGCATTAGAGAGCTCAGGGATGGCAGTGCCCAGAAAAGCAGCATCAAAAAGGACTGAGAAAATGTAGACAAGGTCAGACACAGATGCAATTCCAGTCTCTCTACGTGTTGCAATCCTTTTATCTAATTTCCTGTGAAAACTAAAACAGGCAGAAAGGATCCAGACACCACACAGGACAGTGAACAGGCATCACATTTCCTCCATCCAATCTGAAGGTGGAGCCAATCACCAGTAGCTAGGACACTGACAGTGGGCACACCCCAGTTAAGCTGTAAAAACAAGAACTGCAGCTGATTGCTCTGTCCCATGCACGGATCCTGCCACGCTTCCCTGCTCCACCTGACTGTGCAAAGAAAGTGCAGAGGTCTCTTCCACCTGGCCCCATTTAGTACCTACATTGTAACAGCTCAAACAGGGCCTGGAAGAGCCTGGTTTATACATTTCTTTTATTTTGTAACTTCTCTGCAGGGACCACACGAGTTCTGGGGAACAAGAAAGGAATCTTCACCCGCCAGCGCCAGCCCAAAGCCGCTGCCTTTGTTCTGAGGGACAGGTACTGGAGGATTGCAAATGAATCAAGCTGTCTTCCTCCTGTAATGACATCACATTCCCTCTTCCTCAAATGAAAACAAAGGGTTCAGTGGCTGGGGATTATGTTGAACTCGTTATTAAATCTCTGTTTAAGTAAGTTTTATGCCTGATTCAAGTCTTGCAAGTCCAATGCGATTTCTAGTCCACCTGAAGTAGTTACTGTGATGCAAAGCAGATCAGAAACTTTTGTTTCCTCTGCTCAGCCACGTCTGGAGGCTTCTTGTTTCCAGGCAGGAAAACAAATATTCACTTTCAAGGAGCTGAAGTTAAGAAATCCTGACTGAGGTATCTGTTTATGGCAAAAAAATTACAAATATTACATGATACAACTCAATGCTGAACTTAAAAACAAAATCTAAGTTACTCTAAATGAACATCACATCCCTCTAAAGCAAATGAGGTTTTCCAGTTAAACTCCCCTAAGGGTTAAGACTATTGAGATCACAGCAAACTGTCCACAGGACTGCAGAGGAGCACAGTTTGTGCAGCTGCTCTGGCCTGACAGGATGGATGTGTGAGAAATCCTGAGCATTCCCAGCAGCCAGGAGGGGTGTGAGCCACCCAACAGAGAGTTTGGAATTCCTGTTCCAGCAGCAAGGTGGAATGTTACAGAGGGAGGGACTACATCAACTCAACCTGAAATCTATTTATTTTACAGTACCAAAACTGCCACTGTCAGACACAAACTGTCCAACAATGCCACTTCCCTGGGGAAGGGCTTCCTTCATATTCAATCTCAGCACAGGAAGAGCAGCCCAGAGGGAAATTCTGTTCCAAACTTGTCTGGGAGTGGCCTGAAGCCCTCTGGGGCAGGGCCAGGTGGAAATCCCTGTGCTGCTTCAGTGCTGTCCCTTTAGGCCTGCACCCCAGCCTAGGCCAGGCTTTAGCCCGGCATGGAGCACAGCAGCACCCACAGCAAAACTCAGAATATTCACTCTGCAAACTTCCCAGCACTGCCCCGAAAGCAGCAGCACAAGGAGCAGAACAACAAGAGCAGAGGCTGCCCAATGCATTTGGGGAGTTACAATTTGGAGTTTGGTTACTGGAATTTACAGATTCTGGGTGCCACTGGTGCCATGACTCCTGTTCTGCAGCTGCCTCTGTGTGAGAGCCTCAGGGAAGTGACCAAATCTGACCATATAAAGCAAAGATTTGCTTTTCTCCCGTGTGCTGGCCAATTCTGTTCCCTTCAGAGGTGGTACACGAGGAACCAGCAGCACCTTCCACCCTGCCCCAGCAGAATAAGGACCCAGATGTTCACTGCAGACTCCACAACAGTTTTTCTTGTGTTTTTAAGGGAAAAGAAACAACGCTACAGCATTCCTCACGCCGTGCTAGGCCTAGATTTTCTCTAGAACTAAAGCCCCAGAATATAAAACTATGCACAACACAAAGACAGTTGTTCAAACACACCATGGTACTGCCAGCTAGCAGTGTTTGAAAGTCATTTCAACTTCTCCATCATCCTTTAAAAACTCATTTTCTTCCCCAGTTTCAACAGACCTGACCCAAACACAGATGAGGATTTGACATTGGTCACTCCTTACAAACCCGGGCTCAGCTCAGCCCCCCCAAAATCTGAGCACACATTTGAGGGTTAATTCCTCTTGTTCTCAGCAAACCCTGCCCTGCCCAGCAGCTCCCTCTCCAAATCCAGGGACACATCCAGCAGTTTTTCCAGGGATTTTGTGGTCTGTGGGACCAGCTTTGAGCAGCCCCAATAAAGCAGAAAGTGATAAAAATCACAAGGTTGGGATTTTTTTTGTTGTTTCTTTTTTTGCTTAAAGAACTGTAAACATTGAAAGCCTCAAGTCAACGCTGCTCAGCCTTTACACACAATGCTCAGCCAGACACAAAGCTGCAGGAATTCTACTGGGAACACTGGGATCTGGGGAGAATCAAGTGCTTTAACCCTTCTACTGCTAAACACACACAAGGTCTTGGAAAAAAAAAAAAAAACAAACCACACGACTTGGTACAATTTCTAGAAACAGAATTACAGTACTGACATTAAAAACAGTTTCTAAGGCTCAGACTGAGTCCAAAAAGGCCTCTGGTTGGGTTCATTCAAGCTCTTATGTTTGGACTGCATGAATGCAGCATAAGAATGATTGCAGCAAGACATCCACAGGTAATTTCTACATTTATTTTTGTTGGAGTTTTTTTTTTCTTTTTTTTTTATACCAAAAGTTATGTGCAACAAATAGAATTCGTACATATTTACATGGTTTTTTACCTGTTAGCAAAATTGGATCCTAAACCTCCAGTAGAGAATCTCTCAGCCTATATTGAGAAAAGGAATATCTGCCCAATGACTCCATTTCAAATGGGTGTTGGATTTGGAGTTGAAAGCACTGGGAATAAATAGTTGATGGAATATACTATACAGAACAAACACCTAATACTGAGGCCATGCTTAACACAGTTTTGTGGTAACAGAACACTTCATGTCTTTTCTGTCAGTTTAAACAACACTGGCAGAACCAAAGCCAAGGTCTGATCCCAGCCCACATAAATCAGGGGCAGAACTGCCTGAAGCACCTCTCCAACCTCCTGGAACAACTGAGACTGCAGCAGCACAAAAATGCCAGCTCCAGCACTGAGAAAGCTCCTCACCAGAGAGCTGCTGTCACTTCACATCCCAAAGGTGCTCAGCAATGTTTCATTGGCCTCAGTGTCACAAATGTGTCACAGGAAGAAACTTCCAAGAATATTCATTTCCTCCTTGGCCTTAAAGAGTAGCAAGTACCTTACAGTAAGAGGATTTCAGGAATGGATCATTCCTAAGCAGGGTTTGGGATGAGGTTTTTTTGCCTTTCCAATCCGCCTCTCACTGTGAAATTTCCAACTCAGAATATTCCATGATCCTAAAGGAATTTTGGGATTCTAGAGAGCCAAAAGGGGCAGGAAGAGCCCAA
Source organism: Passer montanus (assembly GCF_014805655.1). Lineage (NCBI taxonomy): Eukaryota > Metazoa > Chordata > Aves > Passeriformes > Passeridae > Passer > Passer montanus. The sequence goes on along the minus strand of NW_024369262.1, from coordinate 1,966,933 downwards.
ATTCAGAACCTTTGTTTGGATACTGTGAATTTTATCCCTTCCATTCTCCTGAGTGTTGAAACCACAACGAGGATCTCTGTAACACCCCCTGTCTCTTGCCAGCCCAAATATCATTTACCTGCCTTTACCCAGACTCCTGCATCCTTGAGAAATGTTAGGATTTGCCTTTGGATTTGTAAGGGTAAAACCAGCATCAAGCACACATTTGCCACCACATTTGGCTGGGGCAGGCAGGGGGGCACAGCTGCACTCCTGATTTCCATCACAACCCATTTTACTGGAAGGAAGATGCTGCTTCTATCACTGGGAGCAGCAAGGAAAGAGTCAAAAGAACTGGAAGCAGAAAGGTCCAAATTTCTCCTGCTAAGATTATTCTGCCCTCTATCAGGCCAACTGCATTTCTGAAGCACAAGAGAGAAACAGAAGAAATCAGGGCCATTTCTAGCAAATCACTTCCAGTAAAAAGTAACTGCAAGGGAAGCACACAAGACAAGAGAGCTCACAATTAAGGATCAGATTTGCAAAGCTGTGCACAAAGTGTGGCTGCAAATTCTCCCAGAGCCCAAACTCCAGCTCCATTTGCTCCCCATGTGCACACTAACAAGGACTGCTGAAATCTGGCCCTAAACATTTGTACTAAACAAACTGAATCAACAGACTGCCCACACAAACAAGCACAAGACACAGTGAAGTTAAGTCAACACCAATACTTTCAGCTGATGGGGCTTTTTTTCCTCTTTTTTTCCCAGAAATTGGACCAAGTACTCATGGATTAGACTTGTCTCCATGGCTGCTTGCTCTGAGATAGGAGCAGCACGTGTTCACCTCTTCCTTGGATGAAAAAAAGATGCCTTTAGTGTAGATCACAGGAATGCATCAAAATAAAATCTATACATTAAACACTGCTACTGCCTCAGGGCTTGGGAGGGAACAAAGCCAAGCCTTGAGGGACCAATTCAACATCATTCATTCCCCTTAATATCAAAGTGGAAGGCATTTGAGAGACAGAACTAAACATCAAGACAAGCTTTAACTATACTCTGGTCAATACAAAACTCATTTAATGGATTGTTGGCTAAAACTGTCAGACGAGGGACAAGTCATTTAGTGTTACATGCAACAGATGTTACTCACACCACACAACTCTGTACACAAAAGCAGTTTCCACCTCTAGCCTTGGTATAAACCAGAATTAGCTCAGTAGTAATTGAAATATTAATTTTATGAATTCGATCTCCAACCTCGTTTTGCTCTATGGAAACACTGCTCGTTTCACAGTCAAGTTTATCCTTAGTGTTTAAAATCCACTTGCAATGGAAGTGGCTCTCTGACATTCATGTTTGAGAATGAAGATGCTAAAAGGAGTTAAATTAGTTCTTTAAATAAATGGGTATGCAGTCGGAATTCTTCATATTTCGAACTGACAAGGGCAAACAGCAGCACAGCACCAATTACAGAAAGTAGCTGAACCCACACATTTTGGTGTCACACAGTCTGAAACACAAATATTTCACTTTTCCAAATCACATCAAGCTTTTAAATTAAACTGAAAACAATACTGCTACCACTTCTCAGTCTAAAAACTAAAACCAGATCTCTTAATACTCTTCTATCCCCAGCAAGTTTGCTGGGAATTTTGTTTGTTCATTTTTAAAGCAAGGACACTTCTGCCTGCCAAGTTCAACACAAAGTATTTGGTTTAAGATTTGAAGACAGAAGGCACTTTTAACATTCAGCCTTAGAATACTGAGTGCAGAAACAACGTGTACAATTTTGTTCCTTTGTTAAAATATGCAGTTGAATTTTTTTTCCCCTAATTAGTTCTTAGAAAGAGCAATGATAGCACTATATCACATTTCATTTTCAGGAGCACATTGACTTATTTATCCCATTAAACAGGTTGCCCTTCCAAGAGATCTTCTCTGTGTGTGTGTGTCAGGCCTAAAGTTCATTTCCCAATATAGCACAAACCACAGATCCTGACCAAGATCAATTAAGGAACTGCTTTTTCAGTGCACTGCGTGGTTATCCTGCTCACTCAGTGGTTTCCACTGCAAATTGCAATTCTATCCTGCAGCATTCACAGAACATCAAACATTAGTAACACTGGCTGGCTGAGCACAGCTTCAAAAGGAACAGCTCTGCTTGGAAATGAGTCCTTTCAAAGAACACTTCATCCGACCCCCAGTCTGCAAATCAGCTTTTCATTGACCACATGAAGCTATTTTTGTTCTGTACAGAAATTAATGAGGTTGTCGTTTAATCAACATACTTCAGGTTTCAGCTTTAATTCCATTTTTGTTACTGGAGACAAAAAAAAAAAAAGGAAAAAAAAATAAAAAAGAAGAAAAAATGGAACCAACCCCAAGCATCATTCTTGTGAAATCACAACAGTGAGAGCAGCAACTCCATGTTCTTTGGAGGTCACTTCTTCCATCGTGTCAGTCGACTCTGAGCTGAACCTCTGACAGCTCCTAACCAACCCATGGGACAGTGAGTTCTCCAGGGATGAAACCAAGAGTTCTAATTTTATTTACAGTATAAGTCCTAGTCAAATCTAAGTCCATCAGCTAAAAAAAAAAAAAGAAAGAAAAAAAAAGAAAAAAATACACTTACTGTAAACATGGCAATATTAAATATGGTGATGCTAGTCTAGAATATTTCATGTCATGATCACATCTTGTTATACCTGAATTTATATACAGGATATTTTATAGCAAGTGTTACCCACTTCACAAGTGGAGGGGGAAGAGAGAGAGTCTAGGTTTTGCTGTGGCTAAAACTCCTTCCAAGTAAAGTTAAAGCTTGTCTTTGATTGTTATAGAGCTTTCTTTCAGAACCTCATTGAAACTGAAGATTAGCACAGAGAAATTATCTGGGGCCCCTTGAAATTTAGAATTCAAAATTTCCATTATGATTCTTGTGGGGGAAAGGGGGGCAAGAAGTGTCTGATATGGAGAATAAAAAAATTACTGCAAAATAAACTTAATGGAAGTTGGGTCTTCAGACTGTCAGTCAAAAGTTCCAGCAGGGGTTATTCCTGTTTGGGTTGGAGTTGCCTCTTCCAGGCCTCGTTCAAATAAACTAGTCGTTTGTAGTTGATGATAAAGAGAATGAAGTTCAGCAAATATGTGAGCACGCAGACAATGCAAAACTCCTTCAGCACGAAGTACAGAATGTATGCCAAGTACAGGGACCCTACTACAGACACTATGGAGGATGTCATGAGGATTAGAGCTGCTACTGCACTTGCTGTCATACCTGCAACAAGAGAGACAAAGTTACTCACCCCTCTCCACACAGAGCAAAACTGAATTCAAACTCAGCCACTCAGCAGCAGTTACACAAAATTCTGGTTAAAATAGCACCTGGGGATTTGGAGAGGAGTAGCTAAGGCTCTGTCTGACAGCCCTGTGACAAGGAGTGTGTGTAGGATTAACCATCTTCATATTACTGAGTTACAGGAAAATTTGTGGTCAAGTTATTTCTGTCAGGACTAACAGCTTTGTAGCAAACCACAGAGTTAACAAGAAATACACAAAATTGTATTTCATGCACTTTTTTTGCCTGCTCTCTCCATTACTCCTCCAAAACTTGCCCATTCCATTTTTATTCCCTCTCTTTTCCACCGTGCAATCCAATGCCAAATATACCAGAGTGAAAATACCAGCACAGAAACTGTCTTCACACTTGGATTATTAATAGCATATCAGGAGAAAGTGCAATTACTCTTGTTATCAGTTGGGTTTTTAAGCCCTTTGGACAGATGTATCATTAGAGTGCTGCTAAAAAAACCCAAGATATAAAAATCAGAAGCATTTATCTGGTTTCCTGCGGATTGTGCAATGGATATTGCTCTCCTCCTTCATCCCCACAGCCCTGCTTTACACTTGGGGCTCTGAAGTGAATGAGTACTTACCCAGTAGCATTTGTAGTATATAAAACACCAGGCCAAAAACACTGTTTGACTGATTTATTGCACTGTCCTTTCCAAAGATGGAACCCAAGAGACCGAATCCTCGACCCCATCTGTAAAACAGGGAAATGAATTAACTCTTGTTTGGCCACCTCCTGCTTTCCAGCAGCATTTCCAGTTCAGGGCTGTTGGGGAAAGAAAAGGACACATATTCTGACAGGATTTATGTGGAGTTCTGGAAAACCAAGCAGCAACAGGGGGAGCACTGGGCACAGCTTCATCCCACACCTTGCTGATGGAAGTTGTTTGACACAGCAGGAACTGCTGAGTTCACCCAGCTGGAGCCTCCCTGAGCACCAGCTCTGCTTCCCAGGGCTGGAGTTTGGAGCTGTTCTGCCACAGAAACACCTCCTTCCCCCAGTGACAGCTTCAGCAGCTCTCTGCACCACAGTCAGTTGGACACAAGGTCACTACAAAGCTGAGGCAAGGATTTGTTCCACTCACTTGTGTGCATCAGAGCAGGAGAACCAGGGCATAAATCTGTACCTGAGCTGCTCCTCCAACAGCTCAGGAGGAACCCAAATCTGTCACACACACGAGCTGAGGATGGCACCATCACAAGATCCTCGTTTGCTGGAGCTCTTGCACAGTGTGACACTCTGAACCAACACCTGAAATCCCTACAAAGTGACTTTCAACTTTCCAGTGATAAGGCAGAAAGCAGCACAAGCCCTACAAAACTGCTGCTGCAAAAGGAGGAGAAAAGATTAAATTAGCAATTGTGTTTGTGCCAGAAACCATTAATTCCATGCCCTAAGGCAGATCATGCCATTATTTGTAAAAGCAAAGTGAGAAGCCTATTTATTAGTGTCACTTGAAAATATGAAGTTATTTTGCTCCTCCAAGGTAATTTAACTCACAAGAGCACACTGGGATATCTGCCAGCAGATTTTTGGAGCATCAAGCCAAGCAAACAAATGTAAGGTTTGCTTCACATTAGCAGCTTAACTGAGCAAGGTTAAAAAGTGCCAATCCTCATCCTGCTGCAGCAGCAAACTCCAAGGAAAGTGCAGTTTTCAGGAAGTTTCCTGTCCTAGAGGCAATGGCCCTGCTGAGCCAAGACACAGCTCGGTCTGTCCCTGCACATGGCAGGAGTGGAGCTGATGTCACTCACCTGGGACCTGCCATCACCACCTCACAGCAGCTTTCTCACAGAAAGAGGCACCACAATGAGGACAATTTCATATCATCTCCAAACACTCTGTAGTCTCACAGCCATCTGTGCAAAACTCATCATTTTAATTGCAGACTACATTTGAATTTACTATTAATACCCTTGTGCTCTTCTCCCCAAGAAACCCAGCAGGTCCCAATTCTTAGAAAGCAGATTTACTGTGTAAACAGTCAAAAATTAAACATACTTTCAGCTAGTTTGGTCTCAGATCTTTTAAAAGTGAAACTTTTGTGCCAGTATTGAGCCTCAAGGCAGCACAGACCATGCTGTTCCAGGGGACAGAGCCCCAGCACCCCAGAGCTGCCAGGAAAGGCAGTGCAGAACTGCCTGGCTCTCTGCTCTCACCCCAGGGCAGCCCTGGGGCTATGGAAGTTACAAAGAATTACAAAGAATCTCAATTGTGGTCGGATTTCCTCCCACAGTTCAAATGGTACCTGGATTTTAAGTGAGAACTGTTAATTTTTTTGCCTTCCTTTGATAAGATGGTCACAGCACATGTAACAATTGTCTTGTGTTGTCCAAATTGCAAAGGCTGTATTAGAGAGCCACACAAACACATTAAAGAATTGATCACTTTTACATTGAATAGTTTATTTTTCTGTATTATTACATTTATAGGTGCTTCAGCCTGCCATCCACAGGTTCAATGTACTGTTGTGGTCTCCAAGTGAGAATTCATGTCAGGCTGACATTAAAATGATTTGAACACACTCAGGTTTTCCTGCACAACCCAAATTGGGCAAAGGTTCAGCATCAGCCTAACTCCAAGCAGCTGCAGGATGCTGAATCCAGCCCTACCTGAGTGCTCTCACTTCTGATCTTCATCACATCCTCTGGTGTCTGAGAGCAAACTCGAGCTCAAAATATCAGAACTGGCATTTTACAGAGCCTGACCTGCAGCTGCTCTGCAAGAGAATAATAAAATGTTGCCAGTGGAAGGATCATGAGTTCCAGCCCTTCCCAGGAGTCAGAGTCCTGGAGTGATCCGTGCAGAGCTGCAAGGTCAGAGCACAGGGAAAGCTTTTGCCACACGCAGGAGTTCATGAAGTGTCTTGTAGCAGCTTTGAGGACATCAAGTATTACATTTCAGCCCATGGAGCCCAGGGCTAAGCTCACATCTTATTCCACACACTGGGAGACAGCTAAGCAGCCTGGGCTTTAGCACAGAACACTTTTCCCAGCCTTATAAGGTTTGGAGTGGGAGCAAGTGCTCTGCGTCAGACTGAAAAGCAAAGTATTTAGACTTAATATATTTACTTTGCATACTCCCATTTCCCTGCTGAAAAGTCTAAATTGTCTCCTAATTTTATTAATGTTGTAAAACTCACAATGAACCAGGAACTTCTGCCAGCAAGTGGAGGAAGGATAAAAACTCAGTAGTTAGTGCTCATTTTCACACCAGACTCAGGTGTGAATTGCCTGATTAATGAGAACTTTCAAAGTCTAAAAAAATATGGCAAACAAATAGCAAGAAGAAAGTCCTAATAGCAAGATAAGCTGTAAAAAGGAAACTCCAAAGTATTTCATGTAACCTGCAATTTACAAAAAAACGTAATTTAGAAGAAGTGTTATCATTTGAATTTTATTTTTTTTTTAAATACAGAATGCTAAACCAAATGACCTGCAGGACGTACAGAGCTGCTGGCAGAGCAAGATAAAAGCAGAGGCTGATTTCTGCGAGCCTTTCCTGCTTCTGCCTGCTGGCTCCATCCCTGAGGAGCAGGAGCCCCGTGCTGATCCAGGTCGCTGTCACCCGAGGTGACTCAGAGCACTCTGACACACACAGCTGCCAAACCCACTTTCACCACACCCGAGTTTCACTGCTATTAAAATCCAAAGCAATCTCAGCTAATTACAAGGAACAAACCTTTAACCCAAAATCTTGGTAACTCAGTTTCCCTCCCTATCTGCATGGACCATTCTGAATGTTCTTCAAAATGTTAAAAAGTGATTCAAGAAATCAAAAATGAAGTGATTCATCTCCTTTCCCAACAACTACAACTGAGCACTGCAGTGACTTTCAGTCCAATGTCCACTGTCTTTTATCAAAAGGAGGTTTTAAAAGTTGTTACTAACCACCCTCTAAACAATGTCCCTTTTATACAACTGAGCACTGCAGTGACTTTCAGTCCAATGTCCACTGTCTTTTATCAAAAGGAGGTTTTAAAAGTTATTATCCACCCTCTAAACAATGTCCCTTTTGGTTTGAGGTACTTCACAAAGCTCAGCAATGTTGCATTTTCAGAAGTTTAAAACAGTATTTGTGTGCAATTGTTACTTCTTAACAGGAAGACAAAAATCATTGAGGCCACTGTGTTCCACAAGCGATGTACCTCCAATAAAATCTTACATTTTTACATCACTAAAATCACTTCAATCTCTTTTGCACAATTATGAACATCCTCTGTGTTCCAGAACAGCATATATGGGGACCCACTTGAAACATTTTAGCATAACTTAGCAGAGAAAATGCTAAAAGGGAACACAAAAACCTCATTTAGTCCACCAGCATCTTCAACATTTTAGAGGACAAGCAAACAACCTTCCAGTTGAACAAGTTACAAGCTCTGAGTTGTCAGCACAGGCTCCAAAAGCAGCAGAATTCCAAGCCTGCCAAACCCACCAAGTCAGACAAACCAAGCAGAAGGTGTTTGTTTAGCCAGGAGCTGGATCAGTGTCCCCTGCAGCCCCTGTGAGAAACGCTGGAGTGTTTCTGTAGCCAAGCCCCAGCTCTGACAGCTGCCTGCAGATGTTCTGAACAGGTTTGTCAAAGATCAGTCCCCAAGAGTGATGTTTGCTTGGCCTCCACTGTCCTTAAGGACCAGAAGCTGGGGTTTCACCTGCACCCACAGCTGGCAGCCTCCCCCGAGGCCCTGCTGGGTGGCCCGGGAGCTTTCTGAGCACTGACCTCAACAAGCAGCCCTGGGGATGAGCAGTCACATCCCCTGCAGTGCACCTGGCCAACCCTGGGGTTTTACACCCAGAACTGATCAACCCCTGTATTTCTATTCTAACCACGCTGGCTCAGGGCAGGCCCAGCATCACCTGGCCAACCCTGGGGTTTTACACCCAGAACTGATCAACCCCTGTATTTCCATTCTGGCACGGACAGAACCACGCTGGCTCAGGGCAGGCCCAGCACGCCTTGAAAAAAGGAGAATTGCCAGCTCTCATCCCAGTGAGATGGAGTTCCCCTGCTTGGAAATGCAATCAAATCCTCCAGGGGACCAGATTATTCACAGGCTTCTCTGCTCCCAAATCCCTGCATTTGTGCAGCAGCAGTTGCCAACACAAGTCTCTCTCAGTTGTTGGGTTTGGTGCAAAAGGGCAAACAGTAACAAAGATTCTGTACTCAAACTGCAAAAAGAACTCACATTTGGGTGGTTTTTGGGTAGTAGTAGTTATTTAAGCAGTAGTTACTTCCCTCATTTCAGGATTATTTACCATCCCATGATCATTATTTTGTTATCAACAGCAAGCACCCCTTACCACTTTGTAACCTACAGGAAACAATAAATCGAATTTTATCAAAAACAAAAAATAAAAAAGGCTACACTTGATAAGTGAGGTGCCCATTTCCTTAAGCAACATTGGACTTCTGAGATAATTTCTGGTCCAGAGTGAAAGTTCTCAGAGGAGAGCAGAGCTCACCCTCTGCCTTCAGTGAACAGCTCATATAAAGGTCAAAGGATCTGGAGCATGTTAAGAAACTTTGGTTGCAACTTCTTTCCAGCTTCACCAGAGGATTTTGGATTAAATCTAATTCATGGCTTCAAGGCCACTCTTAACAGTTTTAATAAATTAAGTAAAAGCCTTCAATTAGAAGCCACAAAAAAAGAAGATTAAAAATTCCCATTTGTAAACTTGCCAGGAGTGCTCAAAAGTGTTGATACACTTAATTTCATGTTTAAAACTATTAGCAGCATTTAGCATAACCAAATGAGGTTTTCTTCTATATATCCTCCAGCTCTGCTTCAGACAGTCTGTAAAAACTCTCAGTGTCTAGATCAGCAAAATATTAAGCAGACAGAGGATAATTATTTTATAGCAGCCTTTACAGAAGCACTGGCTATTTAAGATACAAGCCAACAGAACTGACTCCTTCTATTCCTTCCTTAATAATCTTTTCTATTAAGCTACCATAAGTGAAGTCCAAATCTGAATTATAAGCACTTTGTTAAATTTACTTTGCACCAGGCAAAATAATTCCTAGCCCTATTACAAATTCCAGCCAAACTGGAAATTATATATTTATGAAAAGCAAAAATTAACATGTTTGTGTGAGCACTGTAAGGATGGAAAATAAAAGATTCTCACAGCAGGAGCACTGCTGTGTTTTATAAAAGATGTGCCTCAGTCAATAAGTGTTGTATCAGTATTAAACCATCAATTTTCCACTAGAAAGATAAAATTAAAAAAAAAATACTTGAGTTATCAGCTTCTGCAGCTTTAAGAGCAACTTTAAAGCTCCAAGCTGGTTTCTACCAGCATTCCTGGAACACCTCCCCTCTCCAGCCCATGGAATCAGCTCTGGCTCCTCCCAGCTCACACCCTGTGCTCCCCTGTGCCAGCCCAGCTGGGGACAAGGCACAGAGAGCCTTGGCTCCCAGGGCAGCCTTTCCCTTCAGCACAGGAGTGACTCTGGCTTTCCCTCCCCTCCCCTGTGGCACTGAATTTGGCTCCTCCAATTTCTCCCTGCCCAATTCCAAAGCAGAGATTTTCCAAGCTTCCCTCAGGCAGCAAACCCACTCAATCCAGAATCCCTTTTTCATCTCCTAACACCTCACAGCAGTCACTAACACTTGCAGCTGAAAACCTCAAACATATCTGGATGTCTGCTTGCAGGTACAGCAATGAAAATAACTCACGGGATATCAGGAATTAATTATTATAAATATTAATAACTGCCACATAATGTTCTTTACTTGGAATTAAGCAAACTTGACAGACCAGAAGTTTACAGGAACTGCCCCACAACAGAACCATCAGCTTAGGAAGGTCTGGGAAGTTTTCTCCATGTGCCATTTCCTTGGACAATGGGGTTGTTCTTGTCACTTTGCTCCCTGTAAAGAGGCACCAGAACAGTTCCAGCAAGGTGTGCTCTGCCAGAAACCAGCACGGGGCAGTTTCACCTGCAGCTCTTAGAGCAATTCACACCCACCCTGCAGAGGAACAAACAACCCAACAGAACACAGGGTGTAAATTCAGTGTTTGAAGAGAGCAGAACCACACAATAACACCAGAGCTGTCACAGGCCACCCTTTCAGGCCTGCCCACAACACACCCCACACCTAACGGGCATTTTCAGCAACTACCAGGTGAATATTGTGGTGCATCCACAGAAAACACAAGGTGGCTGTGCAGCTTTTATAGAGGAAGGTGTCCCCACCCATGGCAGGGGCTGGGACAAGATGACCTTGAGGGTCCCTTCCAACCCAAACCACTGTGTCACACCAGACTTTTCAAAGTGCCTCAAACACCAATCCAAGACTTTGCCCATGAAGAGAACAGGGAATTCCCAAAATACCAACGACATCCAGGCTCCCAAAATGCCATTTTGACTCCAGAACTCCTTCAGCAATCAGGCAAAGATCAATATTGACTATTGCCAAACCCCTTCAGTGACGCAGCTGCAAATATTGCTAAAGACACCCAGGTGCCCTTTGCTCGCTTGTGCTGCTGTCTTGAGGCTCTCCTGCAGCACTCATCAATGCATGCCAGGCCACTGAAGTCATTCCAAGCCACTAATTTATCCTCCAGCGGTCTCCAATTCATCAAGACAGAAAGGAAGAATGTATTAGAAGATCCCAAAATCTCTCAGGGCGTGGAAAAGGCCAAAGCCAAAGGCTCTGGGTCTCTCTGTTAGCACTTAAAGGTCACATTTTATTTCGAGCTGTAGCATGACCTGTAGGACTGGAAATGTGTTTTATTACTTTAATTCCCACTGTGAAAATACAGCAAGACCAAAACTATTTTTCAGTCTAAAGCTATTAGCCAGTTAATGAAACAGCCAATTTCTACATAAAGCTCTTCTTGACAATTAATTATTCTCAACTATCAGACAGCAATTAATTTAAAATAAATACAGCAATTGCCATGGATGTGAGGTATTGCCCTAATACCTGCCATTATCAGCCACTCCTTAGCAAATTTTATTTTTAAACTATTTCATGAACTTTCCCCTTGATAAAAATTTGAAATATGCTGACCATTCATGTTTTGGGTAAGGGATACTGGGAAGGGATCTCTCCAACACAGCCCTCTGCATGAGTCAGGCTCTGATAGGAGATTTTCTGTGCTCCTCCCTCTGCATGCTGGCAGTCTTTACATTTCTGTTCTTGCTGTTGTGCCAGTGCCAGATCTGGCTTAAAAGCAAGACTTGGAAATACCAACAGCTGGTGAAAAAAACTCCGCCCAAAATACCAGAAAGTCAGCTCAGGAAGGAATCAACTAATTTATTCTAATTATTCTATGCATTTAAAATGAATCCTAACAGCATTAAGGGCTTTTTAAAGTTCAGGCCACTCTTGGAGTCAAAGCTCAAGATGTGAAGATTGCAACATTCCAAGTTCCATCAGCAAATCCAGTTTAAATGAAAAGTCACATAACCCAAGGAAGCATCTAAAAGCCAAAGTAGAAACAGAAGTTTCTCACCCAGTTAACTCTGCAAGTTAACTCTAATAATTAGCTAATCAATAATTTCTGACTGTCAGTGTAACAGCTCAATGAGAAAAGAAATGTGACAGTTAAATCTGAATTACCTATGAAAAAGCTGGAACACAAAATTGAAACTTTACAACCCCAGTGAAATCTAAAGTGTGGTTAAAAGCTCCTTTTAGAAATGAAGCTCCTGAGAAACTTTTGGTGATGTGGGAACAAGGAACACCCAGCTGGAGAAAGTGAGAGAACAATGGATGGGGAGCTGTGGCAACGTGGAAAACAAGATTAATTTCTTTCCAACTTTAAAGCCTTGCCCTCCTGCCTCACTTTCAAAGCAGAGCTCCCCCTCTGTGTCCTGCACAGCCTGGAAAGCAAATTCTTCTCCAAATATGGTTGGAGTGAGCAGAACTTGCACGTTCCTTCTCCACAAACTCCTTTCACCACCTGCTCCAGCGATCACGAGCTCTCCTGGCATCTGCAGTGCTTCACTCCAGGCATGGTTCTCCTAGCAACTGCTGGGAGATCTGAGAGCATTTCATCCCCAACTCCTCACATATCCTCCAGAATTCCTCCAGCAAAGGATTCCCAGGTCTTGCTCAACGTGTCAGCTGCAGCACTGCTAATGAACGCTGTAATTACCCAGCTTGGTTCCATAATTAGAAAGAATCCCAATTATATCTTTAGGTAATTTCCTTCTCCCAAGCGTTCAGTAAACACGCATCAAAACTGTGACATCCAATTCCCTGTCACAACAGCAACAGCAAAAAGCTGTTGGAGGACCAATTCTACACAAGAACAGGCTTCAATTATTCTCTTTTTACCCTGTATCTGTGACCAAAATTAAATTCCTGACGAGACTCAGGTGGTTTAATCTCAGTAACCTAAACATGATTTAATTTATATTATTTGAATTTATCTGGTGAGTTTATTGAAGTTTCCTCCCTAGTTAGAGCCAAACTTCTCATTTCAGGCCACTTCCCAAGCAGAGACATGAACAAGCACCTTCACAAACGAAGGTGCTTCTGACCTGAGGCAGACAGAAAAGCAGAGTTAAAGCCTTCACTCAACCACAATATCAGAGATCCAGATCTCTGTCACACAATCTCACTTCTGCCACCACAGAAGAGGATTTAGGAAAAAGAGCTCCCTGGATGTTTTGCCTCAAAAATTTCACAGCTCACAGCTTGACAGAGGATGAGAACACTCCCCCAAAGTGGCTTGTTATGATGATACAGCAAGTATCTCTCTAAAAACTGTGACAGCTTTTGCACAGGTTACACTGAGAGGGGAGAAAGGAAATCTCAAGCACTCATTGAGCTGAAGCCTCTAACACAATAACAACAAATTCTCATTAAAATAAAGAGGAAGGATTTAATACACAGATTTGCTCGAGAACCAGATTCATACAATGACTCTCCTAACAGAAACAAGAGCCCTTGGCCTTTGGAAAACAACTGCTGTGCTGGCTGGACATCTGCAAAATAAGTCAGGATTTGGACTGGGCTTGTGCTGCAGAGGCAGCCAAGTCTCCCTTGAACGAAGCACTTCCTCCGGATCACCAAAGCATCTCCCGTGCTGCCAGGAGATGTCCCAACGAAAACGCAACCCAGATACTGCAATTAGAGCTAACAAAGCGAACCACCCGCAATGTTTATGTTGTCCTTAACCACTGCTCACAGCCACAGCACTCCTCTCTCCCGAGCTTTTACCACTAAAACGCCTGTCACTCCACCTAATTGCCACTGATTACAACACAGCAATTGCGGGTGCCTCGCCCAAAATCCCCGTTCGCAGAGCGGCCCCCCAGCCGCGGGGCTGCCCACACCGGGAGCGCTGCCCCGGCCCCGGCTGCGCGGCCCCTCCGAGCGCCGGCCCGGCCCCCAGCACGCCCCGAGGCACGGCAGGCAGCACTCCGGGACCCGTCCCCGGCGCTCCCGCTGCCCTCAGCCCCTTCCCCCGGCGGGTCCCACCCGCGCCTCACCTGGAGGTGATGGCGGCGGAGCAGCGCACCCGCTCGCTGAGGTCGCACAGGGCCTGGTAGTGGCTGTCGCGGCCCTTCTCGCGCTCCAGGTGGCAGGCGTACAGGGACAGCAGGATGCCGGCGGCGCACACGGCGGACCGCGCCACCCGCTCCCAGCGCGGCACCGACACCCGCAGCAGGACGGGCGCCGCCATCTTGGCCCCGTCCCTCCGCCTCAGCCCGCGACGCGCGCCCGGCGCCGCCCCGCCCACGTGGCGCCTCGCGACGACGTCACGTCAGGCCTGGGCGGGGGTGGGGGGGCGCGGGGCGTGGCGCCCCCTGGCGGCCGCCGGGAGCCCCGGCAGAGTCCCCTCACGGCGCCGCCCCCGCCCCGCCGGAAAACAGCGGGAAGAAAATGGGCTTTTCAGGAGGAAAATGGATTTTTCCAGGAGGAAAATGGGCACTTAGAGCAGGAAAACGGGCTTTTCTGTAAGGAAAATGGGCACTTACAGCAGGAAAACGGGCACTTACAGCAGGAAAATGGGCTTTTCCAGCAGGAAAACGGGCTTTTCCACAAGGAAAATGGGCTTTTCTGTAAGGAAAATGGGCATTTCCATAAGGAAAATGGATTTTTCCAGGAGGAAAATGGGCATTTACAGCAGGAAAATGGGCTTTTCAGGAGGAAAATGGCCTTTTCCAAAAGGAAAATGGGGTTTTCCAAAAGGAAAATTAGCATTTCCAAAAGGAAAATGGGCTTTTCAAGAGGAAAATGGATTTTTCCAGGAGGAAAATGGGCAATTCCATAAGGAAAATGGGCTTTTCAGGAGGAAATTGGATTTTTCCAAAAGGAAAATGGGGTTTTCAAGAGGAAAATGGATTTTTCCAGGAGGAAAATGGGCATTTACAGCAGGAAAATGGGCTTTTCAGGAGGAAAATGGCCTTTTCCAAAAGGAAAATGGGGTTTTCCATAAGGAAAATGGGCTTTTCCAAAAGGAAAATGTGGTTTTCCATAATGAAAATGACCTTTTCCAGCAGGAAAATGGGCTTTTCCAAAAGGAAAATGTGGTTTTCCATAATGAAAATGGAACCAGGCAGTTCCTAAAAACGCAAAAAAAGTCTCCCCGGCTGAGGTGACGCTCAGGGATGATGTGTCCCCTCACGGAGCTGAGGTGCTGTGAGCCTCAGCCCCGCTCCCCAGGGCTTTCTCTGTGATTTTGGGCAGAATGCGCCCAACTCCCGCATCCTGCACAGAGCCCGGTGTGCAGAGGGGCTGTCACACTCACACACCCACCACGAGGCTGTCTGGGACGCGTAATTTGGACAGACGATAGAAGAAATCTATGAAAAGTCAGAAGAAATCTATGAAAAGTCAGAAGAAATCTATGAAAAGTTTGATTTTCCGCTTGGCTCGGGAGCAGCTGCTGCTGGATTCCCCCAGGGCTCGCTCAGCCTGGCACAAGAGCAATGGGATTTCATCACTTATTTCCCAGATCTGGGATCCCGTTCTGCCACACTGGGTCACAATCAGACAGAAAGAACCCAAAATCGGGGCTGGATCTTGTTTCTTTTGCATCTTTCTATCAAAAGAAGCATCAGCACCTGGCTGGCGGTTGAAGAACCACTTAATCCCTGTGGTGAACCCACATCAAAGTCACGGCAGCTGAAAATAAACAATCTGTGCTCGCTGGGAACATCACCACAACCACCATTACTGCTGATTTTTCTTTTGGGATGGCCACCAGCTCCTGGTTCTTGTGCCCTTCTCCAAATCCTTGTGCGCTGTGGGCATCAGCAGATGCGAGGGTGAGCCGGTAGAAATGGGAGCTTTGGAGTTTTCCCAAGGAAAGCAGGAGGACAAAGCACAATGGCAGCATTCATCCTGCCTGCAGTGCCATCCTGCCCTCATTGTTCTGCGAAACAAAAGAAATCCAAGAGGGACGCGGTCGCAAAATGACTTCAAGCGTCAAGAATCGCTCTGCCAGAAACAAAACCCAAAAAAACCCCCAGGGAAAATTGAAAACTATTAATTAAAAAGCATTGAGAAAACCACTCATTAAGAAACGAGTTACTTGAACTCTAGAAAAGCAAAATTATTGCTCAATTATTGCTCTCAGAGATGGAGGGAGGCCAAGAGCCAGGGAGAAGGAGCTGTCCTGCAGCAACACCAGAGGTCTGAGCTGCAGATGTCCCTGTTCTGAACGTGGTTTATCATTTATATTTATCTCCTGAGAATTCTCTTGTCAGCAACTGCTTTTCTGAGCTGTGCTCCTGCTCTACAAACTCACAGTGTTGGCACTTCTTTCATCAGGCAACAGTTACATCTCCTGATGTAAAAGATGTTGAAATATTTGGTCTTTCACCTCTTTTTAAGTGAAGAAACTGCCAACAAGTAATTTTTTTACCGTGAATTGTAACTGTTGACTGTGGTATCATCATTGCTGCTGTGTGTAGAAACAGCTTCATTAATACAATAATTAATTTAAAAATTAATTTATGCAAGTAGACAGTGTCTCTAAAGCAAGGAGACTCAGCACAAGGGTGGGGATGAGGGAGCAGGAGGGACCCTCGCTTCTTTTTTGGGGTGAAAATCCCAGAATCACAGAATGGTTGGGGTTGAAGGGACTTCTGGAGATCATCCAAGGCAGGGTCACCTGGAGCAGGTGATGCAGGACCACATCCAGGCGGGGTAGGAATGTGTTCCTTCTCATGTTCAGGTGAAACTCGTTGTTTATGTTGTTTATGGCCATTACTCCCCGTCCTGTTGCTGGGCATCACCAAAAAGAATCCAGGATCATCCTCTGGCACTCCTTGGAGATGTTTCTATGGATTGATAGGATCCCCTCCCTGCTCCAGAAGACCCCAGGAATCCATAGAAATAAAATAAAATTTTATTTCTGTGAAGAATAAAATAAAAATAAAAGAATAAAATTAAAAAGAAGAATAAAATAAAATAAAATTTTATTTCTCCTCTACTGAAGGGCTGAATTCCAAGAGGTTTTTGGAGGCTCCTTTTCCACAGAGAACGATTCCCTGAAGGCTGGAACACTTTCCATGGCGATTTGGGTGTTTACTGTGCCTGAAGGTGCCACGGGCTCAGGTTTATTGTGCTTTAGGAGTTTATTGTGACCCATGGTCCCTCACAGATTTAGGTGTTTATTGTGACCCATGGTCCCTCACAGATTTAGGAGTTTATTGTGACCCATGGTCCCTCACAGATTTAGGAAATTATTGTGACCCATGGCCCCTCACAGATTTAGTGTTTATTGTGACCCATGGTCCCTCACAGATTTAGGAGTTTATTGTGACCCATGGTCCCTCACAGATTTAGGAAATTATTGTGACCCATGGTCCCTCACAGATTTAGGAGTTTATTGTGGCTGAGGACCCTACAAGAGCGCGTTGATCCCTATTCAGGTGTTTATTGTGGCTGAAAGTCCCACAAAGACGACGGTTTAACACTAATTACGTGTTTATTGTGACAGAGGATCCTACAAAGGCGGGTTTAACGCGATTTAACTGTTTATTGTGACCAGGGATCCCGCACGCGCCTATTTATCACAATTTAGGCGCTTATTGCAGCTGAAGGTCCGACAGACGCAGGTCTATCGCTATTTAAACGCTCATTATGACCAAATGATGCCCAAGCCCGGGTTTAACAGCAGTTTAGGCGTGTGTTTATTTATTTATCGCCGCCATCGCGGCCGCTCCGGCGCGGCGCCTCAGGCGGGCGGAGGGGGCGTGGCCGCCGCTCGGCCCCGCCCCACGCGCGGCGTTGCGGAAGTGACGCAGCCGCGGTGACCTTCAGCGGCGGCGTGCGGGTGTCGGGCCGGGCCGTGCCGCTCCCTCCGCTTCCCTCGGGGCTGCCTCCGCTTCTCGCCGCCATGCCCAGGGGCAGCCGCAGCCGCACGTCCCGCGTGCCGCCCCCCGCCAGGTGAGGCCGGCGGGGGCCGCTTCTCCTGCTCCCCGCTGCCCCGCGCAGGCCGCAGTGGCCTGGCCGCCATGGTGCGGGCGGTGACGCGCCGGGGTGGGCCCGGCTGGGCTGGCCGTGGGTTAGGGGACGATTTGGGGGATGGCAGTGGGTCTGCTCGGCCGCAGGGCCGGGACACCAGCACCGTGGCAATCTGCTTTTGGGTCACGCTCTGTTTTTCCCCAAAGCAGCTGTGTGAGCAGAAAGAAGCATGTAACCCTGACCTTGTCTTGCATAAGACGCGTACCAGAACGCCGAGTTCATTCCTTCTGCGTGTAACAGGGGTGTGTGTAGCCCCAGCGCGATCCCGGGGCCTCCCGCGCAGCGCCCTGTGTGACACTGCGTGTCCCCTCCAGCTGGGCACATTCCAGCAGGAGCGCTGCACTGCCGGCCCTGCAGCCACGCGGCCTCTGCCCGGCGCGGTTTGGGATCGTGATGATGATGATGAAGTGATGTTTCTCTCTGTGTCCCTGCAGCCGGGCACCCCCCAGGAGAGCCGCGTCTCCAGCCCCGGTTCCTCGGGCCTCTGTCCCCGCAGCGGCTCCGCCTTCCGCCGTGGCGGCGCCGGCCCCGAAGCAGCCGGGGCTGATGGCCCAGATGGCCACAACCGCTGCCGGCGTGGCCGTGGGCTCGGCCGTGGGACACACCATCGGCCACGCCATCACCGGAGGATTCAGTGGAGGGGGCAGCTCCGAGGCTGCCAGGCCTGATGTCACCTACCAGGTGAGGGGGAGCGTGGCTGGGCACTGGCTGAGGGAGTTGCTGGAGCCTTAAACACCACAGGAGTCGCAGCTGGGGTGCTTACAGTCTTTATATAATCTATATAAAACTATATATAGTCTGTAATTGCAGACTGAATCTCCAAGGTAACCCACCGTGAGTCATCTTAAAAAGAGTTCAGAGGGATGTAGGAGGGATGTGGGCAAGGTGTTGGTGTTATCTTCTACTGCATTCCTCTCATTCAAGCAGGACTTCCATGTTCCAGGTCTGATGTTGGGGAGACCTTTGCTCAGCTGCCATCCAGAGTTACCTGAGTGTACCAAAATCACTCACATTTAAAAACTGCTCTGCATGTGGCATTCTGCTGCTGGAAAATTGTTTTGTACTTTAGCCCTTCACTTGTTTTCCATAAAAAAAAGGTTTTGACTGAAATTCAGGGAAGAACCCATAGCAAGCCGTGTGGGGCTTGTTGGAAGGGCTTGTTTGGTGTTGTTGGAAGGGTCCTTATGGAGCCATTTGGTGTTTCAGGAGCCCCAGGCAGCTCAGGCTGCCCAGCAGCAGCAGCAAGGTCCTTGCCAGTATGAGATGAAACAATTCCTGGAGTGTGCCCAGAAGCAGACTGACCTCAAGCTGTGCGAGGGCTTCAGTGAGGTGCTCAAGCAGTGCAGGATTTCCAATGGTGAGTACACAGTGCTGGCAGGCAGCTGTTACATGGGATAATCAGTAAATGAATCATGGGAATGATGTCCTGGGGGTTTGATCCAGCTGGGGAGTGATGAAGGTGCTCTGAAGTCAGGTAAAGCAGCTGCTGTTCTGTTGAACTTCATGCTGTGGTCCTGTGGGGTGGAGAGAGGGTAAATTCCTGATGCTTTGTGCTGGTGCATGGCTTGAAGATGACTGGAAAAGAGGCAGCAGCACATTTGGGGCATTAGCAGAGCTCTAAAGAGAAAACCATCCTGTCCTGGGAGGAAGGAGGCAGCTGTGCAGCAGTGCTGATGTCTGCAGCTCAGCATATCCCAGCAAGTGCAGGAGGGGAGGGGGAACACCCTGACAAATCTGTCCTGTGGCAGGGAAAGCACCTTCCATTCAGGGATCCAAAATTTGCTGAGATACCTCCTTATCCTTCCATTCAGGGATCCAAAACTCACTGAGAAAACTTTATCCTTACATTCAGGGATCCAAAACTCACTGAGATAACTTTCCCTTTCAGGTTTGGCCTAAGCTTGTACAAGGAGGCTGCTGAAGATCATCTTGCAAGAACTGGCCTGTGAATGAAAAACAAAAAGCTTCAGTAATAAAGTTTAAAGCTGTCTGGTATCTTGTTAGTTCATATATTCACACTGTCATCTCTGTGGCTTGACTTCTGCCATAGCTGCCTCTGATGTGATCCAACCTCACAGCTGCAATTTAATTTAGCACAAAATGGAAGAGTTGAATAGTAAAGCAGAATGAGCTAACGTGGGTTTTACTGGGTTTGCTGATTGTTGTGTTGAATGTATGTAATGTCTATAAATAAACTTCTCTCTCTAGAAGTACCTTGTGTTAGTTGAGTGCTGGAGTAGAAGGGTGAGGAGGTGAGAATTGATTTTGGCAGGGTGCTCTGCAGATGTTTCTTGTTGTGCTGTAATAGGGCTGAACCATGAGAGGATGGGCCTGTAGCCTTCTCTCCTGCCTGGCTCAGGCAAGTTACAAAGCCATGGCTGCTACATGAAAATAAAGTATTTACTGATGCAAAGTGCAACCCTTCCTTTTCCCATCAGAGGGAGCAGCCACGTCATTCCTTACTCAAATCCTCGGGGCTGATAAAGTAAACACCCCCTGGTCATCGCTGGACAATCCTGCATAAGCTGTGCTCCCACCAGGAACTGTGGTGGGGAATGACCCTGTTCTGAAAAGTGCAGTTCCTGTTAAAATAGTTTCCCTAGCATAACCTGTTTTCCCTGATGTGTTATGCCCATTCCTAAAGCACTTCACCTGCATCTCCTGGAAGTGAAAAGATTAAATCAGCGCTCAGAAGGGAGAGGAGCCGCCTCGCACAGTGGGGGTGAGGACAGAGCTGCCTGTCCTGGTGACAGGAGCAGCTTCGCCTCTGCTGACCAAGCTCCCATCTCATTTCTGAGGCGTTTCACCGTCCTGCTGAAACTAAAAACCAGTGGGTGGTTTGGGCCGCTCTCTGACAAGAGGAAATGGCCTTAAGCTATACAGGGGAGATTCGGTTAGATATTAGGGGAAAAAAAAAAAAAAAAACAAAAAAAAAACCAACCCTGTTTGGGTGGTCAGGCATTGGAATAGTTCCCAGAGAAGCTGTGGAGTCACCATCCCTGGCAGTGTCCAAGAGGTGCCCGGTCCTGAGTGCGGACAGAGCGGCTCGCTGCTCACGGTGGCAGCGCTGGCACCGGCTGCCCTTAAAGCTCCTTCCCGGCTCCGTGCCGTGCCGTGCCGTGCCGGGGCAGCCCCGGCTCCGCGCTCCGTGCCGTGCCGTGCCGTGCCGGGGCAGCCCCGGCTCCCGGCGGCCCCACAGCAGCAACGCCCCCGGGGAGGAGGAGCCGGGGCCCGCCGTACCCGGCGGCGGAAGGGTTAAACCGGGGAAGTGCCGCAGCCCCGGGGCGGCCCCCGGCCCCCCCGTGCCCGTAGCCCGGCCATGCCCGCCCGGCTCCCGCCGCTGCCAACTCGCGCTGCGCTTTCTCCGGGGCCGGGCGGCGGCGGGCCCTGAGCGCTCGGCTCCCGGCGGCTCCCGGCGGCTCCCGGCGGCAGGCCCGGGCCCAGCCCGGCGCCCCCTCAGCGAGGTGAGGAGCCGGCGGCGCTGAGGGAGGGTTGTGAGGGGGGTCCTGCCCCGGGAAACTCCCGTGCTCAGCGTTCTCTGGCTCCGGGTCGGGGCTGGAGCGCCCCTGCGCTGAGGGAGAGGGGCCGCGCTGCCCTGCCGCTCTGAAAGCTTGCTTTTTTCTTGAGCTTTGCGGGTTTATCCCGGTGGATATTTGGAATATCTTTGTTCTCCTCAGAGATCCCCCCGTCTGGCAGCTGCGGGCGGGGGCGATGCCCAGCGCCGCACCCTCAGTGTTCCTCCCGGCAGAAAATCCCCTCACGACCCCCCTGCACTCTGCCAGTGAACCCAGGGTGTCCCGATAGAGCCCTGCACCTGCTGCTTTCATAATTCCAGGGTGTTTTAAATAAGCTCCCGAGTTCTTCCCTCCCAGGAGAAGGCAGCACGCAGGTTCCAGGCTTCTCCCGGCAGTGCTCCGTGGATGCTCCCCAGCCTCCAGCCCTTCCCCACAACACCAACCCCCAGGACCTGGATTTTCACAAATAATCAGTTTTGTTTACCCCCCCGCCACCTCAGAGATATTTTATTTTCCCTACTTCCTGGTCCTGCCTCTCCTTTGTGATATTAGCGTGGTTTGGAATTACTCATAGTATTTCCAACAACAAAAATTTTGTAAGTTAAGGTCACAGTTGTTTAGAAGTGCTCCAGCCTGTTTTAGACTTCGCTGGCAGCAGCAGCCAGACACCCAAAACACACTTTGGTCCTTAAAACCAGGTCAGGACAGATAACACATTGCTAATGAGATTTAAATGTACTTAGAGCTGCCAATGCCCTGGCAGAGCTATTGAAAGGAGGGCAAAGGGAAGCTCACAGAACTGGGGATTTCCTGCCCACCTCTGTTCCCTCCCCAGCAGCAAACTGTCATCCCAAAGGGACAGTTTTGCTGCCCGGGCTTGTAAGAACTGCTTTCCATCCTAACTGTCTGGACTCCGTGTATGGGCACAGAAACAAGCTGCATAAAAATCCCTCCAAGCCTGAAATAGGAAAAAGAAATGGGACAGGAGCCTTTCAGGAGTTGTGGAGGCTGCTGGCAGCTGCACAGGGGTGGCTGAGGGAGCTCTTTGAGCTGCTGTCCTCACGCTGGCTCAGCTCCCGCTGTCCCCAGTCCCTCTGTCCCCACCTGCACCCTGACCCACCCGGCCCCTCTTGCTGCTTCACTGGCCCTCACCACCTCTTTTTCCTCCTCAGTCCATTTCTATTCCCTTCAAACACTATTTTCCCTCCTTATTCTCAGCCAAAGACAACTTTGTAATCTTAAAAGTAACAAGGAAATGAAAGAGAAAATCATCAGGGGCAGATTGCAGCTTCCAGATTCCACGTGGGGCGGTGTTGGTGTGGGATGGTGTTTCTGGAGGCTGCTGGGAACAGGGAAGGGATGAGGTTTTGGGGTGCTGCAGCATTTCCCAAAGCCTTGGCCCCAGCCAGGCTGGTTCTGCCCCTGGAGACAGCCAGGCTATGAGGGAATCCAGTGGGGTTTCTCCTGTTCCCAGTGGGATCTCTGCAGCATCCCAAGGGCAAAGCTTGGCTTTTCCAAGCAGCAGAACACCCCCTTTGGTTGGTCCAGGATCTTCCTTCTCTTCCTTCTTCCTCAATGTTTTTTCTTCCATAAGGGATTGATGATCCCAGCTCTGGGGGCAGTGAGTGCCCATCCTGGCTCTTTTTTCCTTGCAGCTCCTTTCTGCCCCTAGACAAGCCCAGAGCGCAGCCAAAGATGACCAAGGAAGAAGATCTACCAGACTGGAACTCATCCAAGGAGTTTTATGAAAAATATGAGCCGAAGGAGGTTTTGGGCAGGTAAAGCTTTATTTTTGGCAAGCGGCTTGTTTTGGTTTCGCGTCCTCCAGTACCAGACAGGAACAGTGTTCCCTGGGAATCTGATACAAACAGGGCCCACAGCAGCATGGGGCTAAAAATAGCATGGAACAGCACTTTCCATCAGCTCAAAACCTCCTGTCCCACCGAGACAGGGTGACAGAGCGAGACCCGCTGGTGCATGAAAATCCCGGCCAGCCCAGGTGCCGGTGGCTGGGCAGGCAGGGTGGAACCCCCCTTTTGTCCCTGTTGTCCCTGGCAGGGGGGTGAGCAGCGTGGTCCGGCGGTGCATCCACAAAACCACGAGGCAGGAATACGCCGTGAAGATCATCGACATCACGGCGGGGAACATCTCCCCCAAGGAGGTGCAG
The DNA here is from genome assembly GCF_014805655.1 of Passer montanus. NCBI lineage: Eukaryota > Metazoa > Chordata > Aves > Passeriformes > Passeridae > Passer > Passer montanus. Next base: position 1,943,472 of record NW_024369262.1, on the reverse strand, counting down.
GAGCTGCGGGAAGCCACCACCAAGGAGATCGACATCCTCCGCAAGGTCTCGGGCCACCCCAACGTCAGTAAGTCAGGCCCTGAGCATCCACTCAAGGGCAATTTCTGCCCTCTGTGTTCCTCAGGGTGTCCCCAGGAAGGGTTTTTGGGGTGAAATCCCTGGATGATGCCAGGCACCTGCTCAGAGCACTGTTTGCTCTCCCTCCACACACACACCCCGGCAGTGCCCCCCATGTTGTCTCCCAAGCACCACACTTGTGAAGATCAGCTCCTCGTTAACTCAATTAGCAGTTTAATCAGATTTTTAGTCCACTGATGGACAGGAACACTGTGCTCACAGCCCCTGTGCTTTATTACAGTCCAGCTGAAGGACAGCTATGAATCCAGCACCTTCTTCTTCTTGGTGTTTGACCTGTAAGTACCAGCTGGCTCAGCACCCTGAGCCCACTCCCTCTCTGCAGATTGGTCCCAGCTTTTTATGGCCCAAAAATGGCAAAGTGGAGGGACAAGCAGTCCTTAAGGTAGAACCAAGCCCCAGTTAGTGCAAGCTCATTGCAGCTCTGCTGCCAGCACTGTTTTCCCTCTGTCAGCGGCTCAGCACTGCTCGGGTTTCCCTGTAACCTTTGGTGGGAGCTGTCATGCATCCCTGAGGGTTATTTATATGCTCGGTGGGACCAGGGTGTCTGCAAAGCCACAATTCCCAATGCCAGGGCACTGCAGTGGATGTCAGAGGAGTGGGGTGGCACTGGAGAGCCCCATCCCTGCCCCATCTTTGATGGTTGGACTTGGTGATCTTACAGATCTTTTCCAACCTTAACAATTGTGTTTCTACCAAAACCTGCCCTCTTCAGGCACAGCTTCTCCTTCTGCCTGATATTTTACTGAAATATATAAAGGCACTTTTACCCCTTTTAATGAAAGTTATTTTGGGCTGTTAAGGGGCACAGACCCCTCACTGATCCTCCCCAGAGACTCAGGGCTGGTTTGCTGTTGCAGTTCAGCCTCTGCCTGACTCTGTGTCCCCTCCCTCATGTAGGATGAAGAGAGGGGAGCTCTTTGACTACCTCACTGAGAAAGTCACCTTGAGCGAGAAAGAAACCAGGTAAGGCCAGGTGCAGAGGGGTGAAAATCACCTTGCAAGAGCAGAGTGTGGTTTGAGGGGCGAGCACAGTACCCTGGGCTGTGTCCCTGTGCACTGTCCCATTCCCTGGGATCATGGTGCCAGTGGGTATTTGGGACAGGGAATGAGCTGTCCCCATCCCCAGGAAGATCATGCGAGCGCTGCTGGAAGTGATCCAGTACCTGCACTCCATCAACATCGTCCACCGGGACCTGAAGCCGGAGAACATCCTGCTGGATGATGACATGAACATCAAGCTGACAGATTTTGGCTTCTCCTGCCAGCTGAATGAGAATGAGAAGCTCAAAGGTAGGGGGCTGGCGAGGTGGGGGAATGCTGGGCTGTGAGTTTTTCCAGCCCCACTCTCTCCTTGTCACCAGTCTCACCTAGGGGTGCAAATTGGTGCTGTTTGGCTGCTTTTGCTGTCCTCACACATAGGTTCTGCCTGCACACAGCCTCCACGCCTCTCTCCTTGCCATGAAGAAGTTACTGCTCTTTAGGAGAACCATCCTAATCCATTCCACTTCTTTTTTCCTGCAGTTGATCCCCATTACCTCATCCACTTACTGCCCCAACTTGTTTCCCCCCAGCTCCTACATGCAAAGAGCCACAAACCCAACAACAGGCATCCCCTTCCACAAGCATTCGTATAATTTTCTTTGCTCACTTTTTAGCTGGAATAATTCACCAAAAAAGTCACCAGTGAGATGCACACAGGTTGCAGTTCCTCCCTGTGAGCACCATCCCTGCAAAGATCCCACCATGGGCTGCCTGGAGGTGGGTGGGAATGGCACCTGGGTTGATGCTGTGCCCTTGTCCCTGTCCCCACAGAGATCTGTGGCACTCCTGGCTACCTGGCCCCCGAGATCCTGCAGTGCTCCATGGATGATGAGCACCAAGGCTATGGGAAGGAGGTGGATATGTGAGTGAGAAGCTGTTCCCTAAAAAACACACCTGGTTTGAGGCATGACCAGAATTGTGCCCATGGGGACCTGTTTGAGAGTTTGGAAAGAATGAAACGATGCACCAAAAGCCAATATTGGTGACTGTGAGGGGCTGTCTGGGTCACCGGGGGGTTCTGGCACAGAACAGGGGGTTAAGCAGTGTGGGGACAAACCCATCTCCTCCCTTTGCCCCATTGTGGGAGGGAAACCAACACTTTCTGTTCATGGAAGTCAACTTAGGCTGAGCTCCGAAACATGAGGGTTTTAAACACTCCTTGTGCAGCCCCTGAGAGAGCAGCCAGCTCAGGGCAGCCCACCAGAGCTTTGCAGGGACTTTGCCACCACCTCTGGTGGCTTCAGGCTGCAGTGATCAGAGTTGTGACACACAACAGGGCATTTCATCCCCTTTCCAGTCTGAGCCAGGACACCTGGCACTGCACAGCCTGAGCTGTGCCCGAGGGCATCCAGCCTGGCTGGCATCACCAAGCCCCACTCCCTTCCCTAAAAAACTCTGCAGGGGCCAAATACTCCATCTCAAGGCATCCTCCTGCAGCATCCAGGGAACAACTCCCCATCAGCTCAGCTCAAACCCCGCTCCAGCTCAGCTCAGCCCCCCTCCCCAGGCACACCCAGGGCAGTTCCCTGCCGGTTTCCCTGCTGCTTTCCCCGGGGTGCAGAGCCAGCTGGGTGCCCCGGCGGTGGCACGGGGGTGCTGCAGGCTCCGTGTGGGCTGCCCACAGGTGGAGCACGGGGGTGATCATGTACACCCTGCTGGCCGGCTCGCCGCCCTTCTGGCACCGCAAGCAGATGCTGATGCTGCGCATGATCATGAACGGCGATTACCACTTCGGCTCCCCGGAGTGGGACGACCGCTCCGACACCGTCAAGGACCTGGTAGGTGCTCGGGCGGGGTGGAGGGGGTGTTGCAGAGGCCTGGGGCAGCCCAGCCTGAGCGGTGCCCCTGCAGATCTCGCGGTTCCTGGTGGTGGACCCGCGGCAGCGGTACACGGCGGGCGAGGCGCTGGCACACCCCTTCTTCCAGCAGTACGACGTGGAGGAGGTCCGGCACTTCAGCCCCTTCCGCAAGTTCAAGGTGGGGATGAGGCTGGGAGCTGCAGGAGCCAGCAGTGGGATGGGTTTGGGAGAAGCTGGGGGTTGGGTAAGGCTGATGGGGCTGGGTTTTGGGAGGACGCGGCAGCCTGGGCAGCCCAGGCATTCTCTCACAGGAGGGAGTTAAGGGAGAAGGGAGAAACTGCCTCTCACCTCCAAAAAAAACATTGAAAGAGCTGGAGAGTTCAGCCTGGAGAAGAGAAGGTTCCAGAGAGATCTTAGAGCCCTTTCCATTGCCTAAAGAGGCTCCAAGAGAGCTGGAGAGAGACTTTGGACAAGGGATGGAGTGACATGGCAAGGGGGAATGGCTTCCCACTGCCAGAGGGCAGGGTCAGATGGGATAGTGGGAAGAAATTCTTAGATGTGAGGGTGCTGAGGCCCTGGCAGAGGTTTCCCAGAGAACCTGACTGCCCCATCCCTGCAAGTGTCCAAGGCCAGGTCAGACAGGGCTTGGAGCAACCTGGGATAGGGGAAAACATCCCTGCCCACGTCAGGGAGTAAAATGGGCTTTAAGTTCCCTTTTAACTCAAACCGTGCTGTGATTCTGTGATTCCCTGGCATGAGCCCTGTGCCAACCCTGCAGAAGCTAAACTGTGCCAGGCACTGAGCTCCTTCCTGACTCCCACATGAGGTGATCCACTGGGACCACCCCATTGAGGGAATCCCTCTGAATGCCAGGCTGTTGTGGGAGAATCCCTCTGAATGCCAGGCTGTTGTGGGAGAATCCCTCTGAATGCCAGGCTGTTGTGGGAGAATCCCTCTGAGTCCCAGGCTGTTGTGGGAATTCCTGGATGTTGTGGGAATTCTCCTGAATGCCAGACTGTTGTGGGAGAATCCCTCTGAATCCCAGGCTGTTGTGGGAGGATTCCCCTGAATCCCAGGCTGTTGCTCTGAATCCCAGGCTGTTGCTCTCAATCCCAGGCTGTTGCTCTCAATCCCAGGCTGTTGCTCTCAATCCCAGGCTGTTGTGGGGATCCCCCTGAACGCCAGAGGCCGTTGTGGGAGGATTCCCCCGACAGCCAGGCTGCTCCCCGTTGCCCAGGTGATCTGCCTGACCGTGCTGGCCTCAGTGAGGATTTACTACCAGTACCGGCAGGCGAAGTCGGTGACGCGGGAGCTGGTGCTCAGGGACCCGTACGCGCTCAAGCCCGTCCGCAAGCTCATCGACGCCTGCGCCTTCCGCACCTACCGCCACTGGGTGAAGAAGGGGGAGGCCCAGAACAGAGCTGCCCTCTTCGAGAACACCTGCAAGGCCATCCTGCTCACCCTGGCAACCGAGGAGGGGCTGTTCTGATCGCTGCCCCAGCTCCTGGTTTGGCTCACAGTAAGGCGAGTAAAATCTTGGAAAACAAAACGGTGATTTTGGGGGTTTTTAAATTTTATTTCACTTGGTTCAGGAGTGGTGCAAATACAAACCCAGGAAACAAGCTCCTGGGGTTTGGAGAAGCCACACTGAGCAGAGCCAGCACCAGCTGCAGTTCCCCATGGGGAAGGCTCAGCCCTCAGGCACCTGCAGTGCCTGTTTTGGGACAGTTGGAGCTGGATGAGGGATCCCTGAGCAGTGTTCTTGCCCACCCTTCTTGCCCTGGTCAGGTTTGGTGCAGAGCTCGTGCACAGAGAGTTTGTGCTGGTTATAACTCCTGGGAGAGGTGGGGCACTGGTTTGTCACACACATCTGTCACACAAATCATTTTGTCACCGCTCAAATGCCAATGAAGGTGCCTTGTTTTGCTTCTGGGAAGGCTCAGCACTGCTCCAAAGCTGGGACTTCCCAAGGGAATGGGGACTGATTATGACTCCCCCTTCCAGGGATGTGCCCCCATCACTTCCCCCCTGGCAGCCCCACCCTGATGGTCACAGGGGGCTGTGGGTGTCCCCTCACTGGGGCTGGAGGTCACAGCAGCTCTGGCCCAGTCCCACACATGCATCCCTCTGCTTTACACGGACAACAGGAGAGCTGGAGTATCCCCCACACCAAAAGGACACTAAAGACAAACCCCCCTTCCTGCCTTCCCAATCACTGCTCCCACCCAGCACTGAAAAGATTGAAATGATTTTTAATTTTAGAAACAACTGGGGTTTAATGGAAGTGACAGCTGGGGGTTACTGTTCATCTCCACAGGAGAAAACGCCTCAGGTGTTGCCAGTGAGGCCTCAGAGCTCAGCTTTGCTCTGGCCTTTCCAGGCTGGCACGGGCGGGACGTCGGCAGCGCAGCGGAAGCTGAGGTTGTCAGAGGCAGAGTCTGGTGTGTTCCCCATCCTCACAGGGAAAGAGAGACCCAAAATTAGGGATCCTTCCTTGTTACACATATCCCTAATATGTTACAACACTCACAACCCTAGTGTGACCTGCTGGAACAGCCTAAAAACATCTTCCAATTCCCCTGAATAACTTAGGCAAAAGCATTTCATTATTAATACCTGTTGAAAACACATGATTTGAGAAGCATTTAGGAATGGATTTGTAGCAGGGGTGGTTTTAGCCATATTTGTAGTGTGCTCTGCCAACTGCTTCTCAAAAAAATTGTGTAGGAACAAACATCTTTTAAAATAAAACCAACCCAGAGAAAATCCTTGTGCAGCAGCACCTGGGCTTTGGCCAGACCTACCTGGTGGTGACACGAGCTCTGTGGTTTGCAGAGCCATCTGCAGTGTCAATCCACGAGGCCCCTCTCAGCACCTGCATCTTCTGGGCCCTGGATGCCCTTCCTGGAGCCAGGAATTCTGATGCTGTCCATTCCCAGGTGTTTCCCAGCAGGTCATAGAGCCCTGAGATGGTTTTGTGTCAGAATTAGGAGAGCAGGTGTGCAAGAAATGTAAATTTGGTGTGTGGGAAGGGGAAAAACAGTCAAAGGATCATTCAAGAGTGTGGTTTAGTGGTGAGGCTGAAGAAATTCCTCAATGTATTTCAAACAGTGCACGAGGACATGGCAGCCAGAAAATGTCCTTGGCATTTTTGTTACACCCCACTGAGCTGCAAAACAACCCAGTTTTAATTAGAAGGAGCTGGTTTGGTGCCTGAAGTGCAGCAGCTGCACCTCAGCCAACTCCAGCACCGAAGTCAATGCTTTTCCTGGGCTCACTTACTCTACTCCAGATCCCACACGTCTGAAACTCTGCCCAGCTCCAGGATATGATAATTAACATTAATTAGGGGGCAGATGCCATCCCCAAAGCAGGGTGAGGGTGCTCTGTACCGTAGCTGTTCTGGGCAGGGAAGGCTGTCACCGGGGAGACGCCGTGGTAGCCGTCCTCAGCCGTGTCCCCCCGAGGGAAGGCACCCTGGGGAACAGAGATCACTCCCAGCAAAGAACCACCCCGGAAACAACCCCAAATCCTGCTCCTCACAGGGCTCTGCCACACTTCAAGTAGGCACATAACTCTCTGGTGTCAATTTATGTTGGTCAAGAGAGATCAACTTGAAGTTGTCCCAAGTTCCCTCTTCAAATAAATTTATGTGTGACTTTTTAGAAGCAGTAAAATCCCGGGCCTGTTCCCTTTGAAGGTATTTTTACAACCCCCCAGAAGCTGAGTTTCTGAGTTGAAACACCCACAGTGTTTCCCAGAACAGCCTGACTCAGTGGCTGAGTGAAACCCCACCCTGAGGACAGCCCAGCACGGATGGGATGATTTTTAGCATCTTACCTGCCACAGGTTTGTACGGTTTGGCTGGAACTTGTTTCCCCAGGGATACATCCTTTCTGCCAGGGAGAAAAAGACACTTCTTAGCCCAGGCTTTTAGGATTGTCCTTTTCTGCTCAGCTTAGAATACTGAGATATTATTAATATTATCACCCTCTCAGGCCAAAAGAGGTGGTTTAACCCCCCCAGATCAACATCTGAAAACATCCCTGGAGGGAGGTTTGCATCTGGTGGAACTAACACCCCTCCATGCCTGCTCTGGGAAAAGCTCAGAGCTTGTGCTACGTACGCTCCAGTCCTCCCCTGGCAGCAAATTCCCACTCCTCCTCCGACGGGAGCCGCTTCCCTCTCCAGGCACAGAAGGCCTGAGCATCGTTCCAGCTCACGTGCAGCACTGGGTAATGCAGCCTGTCCTTGATGCTGGAGCCAGGGCCGGAGGGCTGGGAGGGATTGAAGCAGATTTGAATTCATTTTACACAGTTTTTGTTACAAAGGGAGTAAGGGGTGGAAGAGATGAAAAGATGGAAAGTGGTTTTTCACGTTTTTGGTCAATAAGGTTCAGCACACACAACACACGAGCTCCCAGCATGGAGAGGAGTCACCACACCAGGATTTTATCACACCAGGATTTTACCACACCAAGGTTTTACCATACCAGGGTTTTACCATACCGGGATTTTTCACACCAGTATTTTATCATACCAGGATTTTACTCACACCAGGATTTTGGCACACCAGAATTTCACTCACACCAGGATTTTATCACAGCAGGATTTTATCACAGCAGGATTTTACCACAGCAGGATTTTATCACAGCAGAGTTTTACTCACACCAGGATTTTATCACACTAGGTTTTTACCACACTGGGATTTTTCACACCAGAATTTTATCACACTAGGGTTTTATCACACCAGGTTTTTACCATACTGTGATTTTTCACACCAGGATTTTACTACACCAAAATTTTACCACACCAGGATTATATCACACCAGAATTTTTCCACACCGGGATTTTTCACACCAGAATTTTTCCACACCAGGATTTTTCCACACCGGGATTTTACTCACCTGTCTCCAAAAAGCCTTCTCAATGGGCAGCCACCACGGGGCTGACTGGGGAAAGAAATGACAGCAAGATTAAAGGTGAACTGGTGACACCTGGGCTGGTGCCACGGTCCCACAGCAGCGTGTGTTAGTCTGGGAAATGCTGCAGTTGGAGCTGGGTTATCACAGACATTTGGATGCTGCTTTTCCACAGAGCAGAGGCTTTTAAAAGTGAAAATAGATCAGGAGGCTCACACTGTTCATTTTTCTATATTAAAATTAGATTATTGAAGTACTTTGAAACACATTTTACTTCCTCCCAGCTCCCAGACTGACAGCTCACAGAGCATGGAAACAGAGGAGCACATGAATCAACCTCAGCTCAGTCCTGCTGAGGTTCAAAAGCAAAATAACCCCAGACTAAAGAAAAACCTCTGAGAACAGCAGGCTCTGCAGAGCTGCTCCTCGGTGGAAAAGCAACACCAAACTCATCACAGGATTCAGATTTACCTCCAGTTTTTGGGTGACTTTTTTTTTCAGCTCTTCAGATACGAAATCCTCAAAGACAAAGCTCCAGCCAAATGCTTCTGCTTCTGTTTTGTATTTCTTTTCTCTAACAAACTCCCTGGCATAAATACAACATGCTCTGGGTAAGACTTCTTCAAGCTCTGCCTCACAAATCTGCTTGTGCAACAAGTTCAGAGCAAGGCAAAAGGTACAAAACTTACAAAATCCCCCCAGCTCCAGATGTTTTAATTTAGATTTAACAGATAAAACAGTCTTTGCACAGATTTGATACTTTTAATGTTACCTGTGCAGGTAAACTCAGCCTGCACTCAGGTTTCCATAACTGCAGAGAGAAAAAATCCCTTAAAAGTCAATAACACCTGTGGCTGCTGTTAGTGGAAGAGGAGAAGAAGAGAGGAAGAGAAAGAGAAGAGAGAAAAAGAGAGGAAAAGAGTGGAGAGAGAAGAAAAGAGGGAAAGAATAGGGAGAGGAGAGGGAAAGGAGGAGGAGAAGAAAAAGAGAGGAAGAAGAGGAGGAGAAGGAGAGGAGGAGGGAAAAAGGAAGAGGAGGAGATGGAAAAGGGAAGAAGAAAAAAGAGGAAAGAGAGAGGGAAAAGGACAAAAAAAGGAAATAAAATTATGTTTGCAAGGCACACTGCCACGATGGTTCAGCTTGCACCTGTGACAGTGATTTCCCATTGACATTTTTTTCCCAATGAGCACCCAAGCATTGATTTTCAGACCCCAGGAACAGCCGGCACCCACCTGGCCGTGCCCCTCCCCACGGCACCCGGGGCACGGCGGGCTCACCTGAAGTCCCCGTTTGTCACCGGCTGTTTGTCCAGAGCAAAGGGCTTCACTGTCACCGCCCTGGCGGGCGCCTCCTCGCCCGTCCTGTGCCCGGAGCCGGCTCCCATCTGGAAGGTGCCCCCGGGCAGCTGCACCATGCTGCCATCCTCTCCGAGCGCTGAAAAGGGACACATTTCATTTACAGCATTCATTTTTAAACACTGGCGAGGCGCAGCTAGCGACAGCATGTCGCAGCCTGAGCTGGAGGGGGTGACAGCGATCGCTGTCCGCACAGCTCAAAGCATTTCACATCCCGTTTTCGGGAAGGGGGCGATCCCCGGCCGGGAGGGGGATGCCGGGGGGTTTGGGGATGCCGGGAGGGGGATGCCGGGGGCTCTGGGGCTGCCGGGGGTCTCGGGGCTCTCACCGCCCAGCAGCGCCCAGCACAGCAGCAGCAGCAGCCCCGCCGCTCCCATCCCGGGCCGGAGGTGCCGCGGCTCGGGGAGCGCTTCCGGGGCAGCGGCGCTGCAGGAACGGGGATTTGTCACCGCACGCGGGGCTAGAACTGCCGGGCAGCGCCGCCACCGCCACCCGTCCACACTGCAGAGGCTTTTTTGGGTGGTTGAAGGGGTTTTTTTAAGGTTTCGTGTGTGATAGAGGAAGGAGATTTATCTTAACACAAAGCACCGCTGGTTTTAGGGAAAATCATTCCGCAGGGCAGGAGGCTGCTCCCCTGCCACAAACCCAGTGGAAGCTCTGCCCAGACCTGCTCTGGCACCCGTTATCCATAAATACTTTAATGTAGAAGCACCACTATTAAAAATCCAACCCTTAAAACAGGTCCTTCACACCCCCCACCCAACCCCTTGTGCAGTGAACTCAGTTTTATCCATAAGAAGTACAAAACTATTAAGTGACTGTCTTGATCCAGCTTTTTTTTTTTTTTTTTAGAATTTACTGAACAAATTCCAGGCCTGATCCCGCCCTGTTGCCAGAGCAGTAGTAGCAGTAATTTCACAGAAGTCTTCAGTAGTAATTTCACAAAATTCCCCATATAGGACTCAAGAATGCAGCCCCCACTGCAGGATGCTCCAGAGGGGTGGAGGTTAAAGAACAGACACCCAAAGCACAGAACAGAACAGTTTATTGGCTAAAAATGGAAAGCAACTGCAGCCACACAGTTCAGTGAAATCAAAAATAAATAACTCCTTTTTAGAGCCAAATCTTTGATTAAGTTGCTGAGATTTTGAGTGGCCTGGGTACCAAAGGGGCTGCCCCTCATGGCAGAGTGACTTCTGGTGCTGGGACATCCACCACAGCCAAGGACAGGGCCCTGGGCTGGAGTCCTTGGACTAATTCCACAGGGAGCAGCTCCAGCTCAGCCCTTCAGGGAGGACATCCCAGCTCTCATGATTTCATCCACCAGGAGAATGTTGCTGGCAATCACCGTGCTGGAAACAGGAAAGAAATATTGTTACAATTGCCAAACTCAGCTTCATTTCTGTGTTTCAAGACATCTTCCTGTACGTGGGATCCCCACTTTTACATCCCCTGAACACACACAGAGTAATGTTACAAGTGAAATCCTGCCAGCCTTACCATGAATGAAGCAGCTGCTTTTTGACATTGTAATTATCCCAGATTCCAGCTGCTGCAGCCACCATTGGCTCCCCTGCAACAGAAGTGAAGAGCCTTTAAAAAACCAGTTCACACAGAGACATTCTGCTGGCTGACATCTGGTATCACTCACTGTATCCAACAGAGTGCCTCATCCTCTAAAAACCTCAAATCAGCACACACTGAACTACAGCAGTCTGACTGCCAAGGCTTCTGTGCAGCTTTTCATCAATAAAGATAAAATTTTCTGCACTCAGAGAGCTTTGTGCTTCAGAGCTGAGCCAGGTTCCTACTGGAACATCAGCCTGTGGCTGAGGGAGTCCTTACCAGTGTTGAGATCAACCCCAGTGAGCTGCCCCGACTCCATGTGCTCTGCCTGGACCTTCACCAGTGTCTCCTGGGGATCATATCCCGAGTTCTGAGCAAGCACCTGGCACAGAAAAAAGGGATTGGCTTCATTTTGGTGATTAGAGAGCCCTCCAGCAGAAAAAGCACTGAGTCTGTGTGTGCCTTAAAGCCACTTTATCACCCAGGAACTCCTTTTACCTTAGGGATGATGAGCAGAGCATCAGCAAAAGCCTGAACCCCGAGCTGGGCTCTTCCTTTCACACTGGGCTTGTGTTTCACAAGAGCATTGGCTACTGCCACCTCCAGGGCCCCTGCTCCTGGCACCACACATCCTGCAAGGGAAAAGCTCCTGTTTCAGTTGAAACAGCTCATCTCTAGTGCAGTTTGATCTCTTCCCTCCAATCCTGCACCTGAACAGGTGAGCAATCAACCACAGAACTGTAAAATCACCTCTCCCTGAGCTCAGGCTTGGACTGGAGCAGGAACCCAGGGAATTCCCTGATTTTGGGATGAGTTTCTACAGGCCCTTATGACGATGAACAGGGAGGGCACTCACCATCCTCAATGGCATTCTTCACAGCCCGCAGCCCATCCCTCACTGCATCCTTGATCTGGGTCAGCGTGTGCTTGTTGGGGCCCCTGATGAGCAGGGTGACCGAGCGCGGGTTCTCACACTTCTCAATGAAGGTGTACTTCTCCTCCCCCTGTGGAAACAGTCACGTGTGCCTGTCAGCCACTTGCCCCAGCAATGTGGACTCAAATTAACAAACTGGATGCTTTCAGGCTGGGTTCTGTACTGACAGCATCCAAGAAGTGATGAGAAGCAGCAGAACTTTATTTCTGTTCTCTCAGTCTATGACAGGAGCAAACATCCAGGCAGATGCTCACATCCAAGTGGATTTAGTGTATTTTATTTCAATACTCCAGCTTTACCTTTCAAACACGTGGTCACTCACCAGGGTGTACTCATAGACAAGCCCTGCATGTCCCAGGCAGTCGGGAGTGAGATCCTCCACAGAATTCATGGCAGTGCCACCACAGGCCAGGGTCAGTCTGACAGAGAACAGGCAGAACTCAGCTTTATGTTCAATAAAACCCAAAATCACTGCAGTATTTCAGCCTGCAAATCCTAGGCTTGCAACAGTTTGGTTTTGTTCATGGAAGAGCTCTTTAAAAAATTAACTTCCAGAATTAAGGCTCCTCTGTAGGTGTCTGCATTTAAAGCATCCTGAGAGCTCAAACTGCCCTTTCTGCAGTTTGTCCAAACTGCCCTGAGTTACACCAGAAGAGCTGCAGAGACTGAAGTGGAATTTTTAGTCAAGCCTTTAAAGATGGATTTAAGCCAGACTTGACTGACTGTCTCAGCTTGGAGGAGCAGATTACTGTATCCTCTCCTCTCCCCAAAACTGACCTTTCCATGTTCCTCCTTTTAGCTCTCCTCAAAGCAACTATTCCTTCTTTGGCAAGGGCATCCAAGGAAAATGGGTCAATTCCCTGCAAACAGAAAGTGACCATCAGCACAAGGACAAAGCTAAAAGCACCTCCTCTCACTCTGACACCTACAAGATCTTCCTCGAGGCTCAAAGAGCTCATGTAGGAACTCTACATTATATTCAGAAGTATCAGCCTAAATTGAACTAATTCTGGCATTTCAAATAATTTGTAGTTATTCTCTTCATCTCACCTTCTGGTTGATCACAACAAATCCTTTGTCTGAGTCGCCACAGACTTTTCTTTTCAACTCTATGATTTTGTTGACTCTGTCTTCAATGAACTTTCTTTCTGCTTTCACCAACTTCTCCCTCTCCTCAGCACTTTTGTAGAAGAATCCAGAGCTCACCTCTCTGAAGGGGAAAAGAAATCCCACAAAAAAGCAGTGAGAAAGCTTCCTCTCTACTGTAGAAATAAACTTGAGCATAAGGAATGAGCCTTTCAGTAACACTTACAGGAATCAACCCAGAACAAAGCAGTCCCCCCAACCCACACTGCTGTTCCTGCTCTCTGGTTCAGAGCTTCTCCACTACAAAAAATAAGGCAGACACTTGAAACTGAGAGCACTCTGAAGTGCATTGATGTGTTTGCCCTAGAATATCAAATTGTGCCCAAGAAAGGAAGGACTTTCAACCTTCCTGTGACCACACAACAAAATAAAAACCACTGTGAAGCTTTGCCTCTCACAGAGATTTGCTCACCTTTCCCCAGAGAGCTGCAGAAGGGGCATCACCTTTCCCCTTCAGTCTTGGTTGGTATTTAAGCACATTTTAAATTAAAGCTCTTAGGACACGAGCATTTTCTGTGTACTCACGTTTTCTCATACTCCAGAGACACATTGCAGGTCAGAATGAAAGCATCTTCCACTCTTTTCTTCATGTCAGGGTGGCGAGCTCCATGATCCAGCACCAGCCCCCTGATCAGCCTGTGAGATTAAAACCCATTCTGGGTGTCCATGGACACAAATACAGGACTTCATGGAGTGCAGAGGGTGGAACTGCTCCAAGCCAAGCTGCCTGGGCACCCGTGCTGGCAGTGAGCAAGGGTGATGTGTTCCCCTTCCAAGGGCATGCTCATTCCCACAAAAAAGCACACCAGGCACAGTGGAAACAAAGGAATTTGCTCTGGCATGGTGTCTGACTGCAGCAGCTACTGAGGAAAGCTAGTGCAGAATTCATCCATGCACTGAGGGAAATGGAAAGCCTATGGAATATCCAATCCACAACCTAGTTTTCATTTATCAGATGCTGCTTTGTATTTAACAGAAGCCAACCTAAAGCATCATCAAGCCACAAACACTAAGAAAAAAGAATATTTATCTGACATTGTTAAGCCAGTGTTGCTCTTTGCTATTTGATAATTTCATTAAGGAATCAAATTCAGTGAGTGAGAAACTTCTGCCAAGATATTCATGGGTGAAATCTGTATTTAACTCTGCCAGTGGTAGCTTCAGGACACCCTAAAGAGAAACCAAAACCCCCCAGGCTCCTCAGAGCTCACGGCCCCACTCCACTGAAGCCCAAGGACCTCCTGACTTACGCCGTGTCTGTCTCTGATTTGTGCTTCATCTCCATGATCTCCACCATGTACAGGTCAATGGGCTCCCCTGGCTTCCTGACTGTCAGGACAGAATCCACCACAGCCTGCAGCACAGGGGAGGGAAACACCCCAGAATGACCATCAGTCTTCCAAAGTGCAAGCTCACACCTTTCACACTTCAAATTACAGTCCCAGCACTTTCAGAGCTGGCTCTCTCCACACAGAGGCAGAGGTGGCAGGGACACTCACCTCTGTCAGGATGTCAGCAAGCTCAGCGTGGACTTTAGTCCTGAGGGATGTCCTGGCAACATCGATGAGGGTCTCCCTGTCCATCTCCTTGGACACTTTGACCTGCTCCAAAACCTCAAGTGCTTTTTCCTTGGCAATCTCAAATCCTTCTGCTACAATTCTAGGGTGCAAACCCTGAGGCAAGGGAAGAGAGATCGTTGGACAATGGAAGGAAGATGGTTCTTCTTCCACAAACAGAACCTGTGGTTTCACCATTCCATGGCATGGAAAACACAGGGAATATGGGGTGGACACACCCAGGCCATGTGTTCTGTCCTTCTGAATACATATAAAAGGAATGCAAATCCTTCCAATGCAGAGGAAAAGTACAGATTGATTTAGCACAGACCTCAAACCAAGGGAACTACAAAGCACACTTGGGTGTTCGCTGTGCAATCCCCACGTCCACCTGCCCTCAGGGAGGAGCCCCTTTCCAACACCCCAGACGTGTTTTGACTCACACAAAACAAAGTAACAGCAGGTATCACACAAACCCTTAAAAGCTACAGTATCCACAATAAGTGGGCTCGATTTTGAACAGGGTTTATGTCCCCTCCTCCAATTTTTCCCCTTTTACAACTTCCCACTTTAAGCAGAACAATGTGTTTATGTTCCATTCCTGTTAAACATTTAACAAAACCCCACTGAGGGGTTTCACTGAAGGTTTTAACTTGCTCACCTACAAACGGAACACTGCATACACACCTCAGAAATGTAAAGATCTGCCTGCTTTAGGAGCTCTCCAATGATGAGGACGTTCGAGGTGGTGCCATCTCCAGTGATGTCATCTTGTGCTGTTGCCACTTTTGCTATCAAGGAGGCCGTGGGGTGTTGGATTTGCTAGACAGAAATAAGAAGCTCAAAGTTTCACCGCAGTGGTACAGCAAACAAAAATCTGAGACCAGCTAGGTGATGTTCTAATGGTTTACCCTAACTGGTTTGAGTAAAATCACCAGCCTAAGGAGTAGCATTCTTATGGTGCCGTTTATACTTTTAACATTATTCTCTTTACAGTACTGCCTTAACCTGCACCTATTTCTTTACCCTCCTCCCAAGGCCCATTTTGCTTTAATAGATAATAATAGATAAGGGCGGCTGGGGCAGGGGAGACGCGATTCCCCCTCACCCAAAGGCGCTCGTCCCTCCCTCAGCCCCGCCAGCCCCAGCTCACCATTTCCTGCAGCAGCACGTTGCCATCTTTGGTCAGCTTGATGTCTCCGGAGCCCGACACGAGCCTGCGGGCGGCACGGGCCGGGTGAGCAGCGCCCCGGCCCCGACACACGTGCGAGGCCGCGGGCCCGCCCCGCTCCTTCCCCATCCATCCATCCATCCATCCATCCCTCCATCCATCCATCCATCCATCCATCCATCCATCCATCCATCCGGCCCCGAAACACGCGCGGGGCCGCGCCGCCGCCTCCCCATCCCTCACCCCTCGGCCTCTCTCCCCTCCCGCCTTTGTTCCCCCCGCGCATCCCGGCCCCGCCGCTCCCCCTCAGGCCGCGCTCCCCCCCAACCCCACCCGCGGCGAGAGGCGCGGGGGCTCCCTCACATCTTCATGGTGCCCTTGGGCCCCAGGTTGGTCCGCAGCACGTCCTGCAGCCCGCGGGCCGCGCTGATGTTGACGGCCAGCGCGGCCTGGGCGCGGGCCACCTCGGCCTTGGGGTTGAGCGCCTTCACCGCCATGACTGCGCCGCGCTCTGGGCCGCGCCGGGCGGGGCGGGGCACCGCGGCTCCGCCTCCCGCCCGCCCCTTCTAGAACACTCCGGGCTCGCCCATTGGTCCGGCGGCGCAATGCCGCGTTTTTATTGGTTAATATACCTGTCGCTCATACAGGATGCTCCCGCCGCTGAGGCGTCACGGTTCTCATTGGTTTGTTGGAGGGCTAGCCGCGCTTCCATTGGCTGAGAGGCCTGTCGCTCCGCCTAGTCCCGCCCCCTCTCCGCCGCTGAGGCGCGGGCGCGGCGCTGCCCTCAGAGCGGGCGTGAGGGGAGCGCGGGGCGGGTGAGGGTGGTCTGTGAGCGGGCGGGGATGGTCAGTGCTTAATCCGTCCTTTCATGTCACGGATACCTCCAGCAACTCCGCAGAACCGTTAGAATAAATAATTAAACCCGGTGATTTCACATTAGACCGATCGCTGAGTAGACTGGATTAATAATCAATGGTTCTTGGTTAAATTCGGGATTGAGGTTAATGAAAACTCGTTTTATAACACACAAGCTGATGTGTGGGGCACTGGGGCCTCCATAGCCCCCAGTGTCCACCCTCTGCCCGGGGCTTTCCTGGACTGAATCCCTCCCGGGGGTTCTAAAGGTGGGGATGGTACACGCAGAGGCTTCTGTGTAGAATAAAACCTGAAATATTGCCAAGACAACCTCGGTGGGTGCCGAAACGTTTTCCCTAAGCGGCCTGTCAGGGCTCACTCCTGGAGACACAAATATTTGTGTCTTTGGACTCAGAAAGGGACGAGTGAGTTTCCCTGGAGAGGAGCTGGAGAAGACGCTCCTGCCGTGGTCCCTCACACCCCTGTGGGCACCGATTGCGCCAGGTTTGAATCCCAAATTGCTCCATCCTGTACCCTCCAACACCCACTGGAGCACACGGCAGCGGCTGTGACACAACCTCTGCTCATTCCAAGTGTTGTGTGAGGCAGCTGCCCACAACCTCTCCTCATTCCGAGTGCTGCATGAGGCAGGTGCCCGGCCCCACAACAATCCCAGGCAGACCCCAGTGCTCTGCAGCCTGGAACAACTGGCCCCGAGGCCAGGATTTTGTCAGTATTTGGTGCAGGGAAGGCAGAGACCCTTCCCCAGCACTCTCCCACCAGGCGTGAAGATGCCCAGAGAAGCTGGAAGTGTCCAAGGCCAGGCTGGGCAGGGCTTGGAGCAGCCTGGGATGGTGGAAAGCGTTCCTACCCATGGCAGCGGGCTGAAACAAGGTGCTCCTTAAGTTCCCTTCCAACCAAACCTATGGATTTTATAAAATCCCTCCCTCTCCATCCCACTTTTTGCAGCAGGGAGCTGTGGATGCAGCCCTGGGTTGCTTCAGCCATGCAGTGAGCTGGATGTATTTCCACACCACCTCCAGGAGCAAAGTCTGAGCCTGCTCTTGGGTCCAGTTTTGCTGCGCAGGAGTTTTGGGGGAGCTTGATGGGAAAAGTCAGTGTCGAGTGTCAGGGCAGCCTGGCTGGGTTTGGCTGCAGGCTGTGGCACCTGCTTTGGGTGAGGATCTCAGGTTTCTGGGCAAAATGCCACGCTGTGCACAAGAGGAGGAGTCCCACGTGTGGCCTGTCTCTCTTCCTGGAAGGGACAGCTGCTGATCTCCTTGGGATTGTGGTTTTTTAACGTTTTAGGTGGTGTTTGGACATCCTACAGGTTTGGAGCCCTTTTGTTGAGCAGTGTCTTGTGAAATATTTTGACGTTGAGTCCAGGGGAGTGGCTGGGCTTTCTCCTCTGTGATTGCAGTCATCAGAAATAAACATTAAACATTGCAAAATGCGGGGAATCACACTTGCAATTTCAATATTGGCTCTGGAACTCTGTTAAAATGCTGCCTGTACTTCACTGGGATGCTGAAACCATAACAAACCAAACCACCAAGCCTGGCCCAAGAGGCTGCCGTGCAAATATCTGAGATGCAATGTCCAGTTAAAACCCCCGGATCCCCAGCTCTGCCCTGGATTCTGCAACTCCCAGATCAAATATTTTGTTGCCTTTGCTTCTCTGATTTTTATTTTTTTGCCTGTTCCTCTCAGGGCTGTTCTCAGCAGAGGGCAGCCTTGTCAAACCCATCCCAGCAGGCTTGTTCTATTTTATGTTTTCCTTGCTGATGCCTATGGAAAGGCAGGAATTCCCCATCCTAAAACACCCGTGGGGCTGGCAGCGATGTGGGCCAGGTTCAGGTTTGTGGGAGGAATTATTTCTGCTGGAAAGTAAAGGGAAAAATTAATTATGAGATGGGGTTTTTAGGAGAAGAGGGGAGAAAAAGGGAAAAGCTGTTTTCAAAGATGTCCTAATCCTCCATGCAGGTGGTTTCTGCTGTTTTTGTACAAATGGAGAGGTTCTGTGGTACAAGAGTTGGGTGCTGTGTTCGGATCAAGTTTGTATTTTCACTCCTGAGCATCCTCCTGCAGCTCCCAGGCAGAGCTCTCTGTGTTTCTTTGCTGGCTCACATTCCTCAGGGTAGTTATTTTGTGTTATAGTAACATTTCTCATGAGCATCTTCACATTAAAGTCCCATTTTGCAGCATTTTTCAGGCATCAAGACAAGCTTTTTTTCCTTTTTTTTTTCAGTCTTAGCTGTAGAATTGTTCTATTTGTTTTCTGTGTGTAATAAAAATGAAGGGCAAATGCTTACCAGACTTAAATTGCCCTATGAATTCAACGGATTACACCAGGTTAGAATCAAAATATTTAACTAAATTAAAGCTAACATGTCCATTAAACTAAGCCAAATAAAGGCAATATCCTTCATGAAATATTCAGCAGCAATTCTCTTAGTCAAGCCAGACACTGCTTATCTTGGCAAAAACCCCTCTGAGATTCTCAGTAAAAGCCATTTTCTTTCATCTTTATCAAGATGGGTTTTCCTTTAACCTTATTCACAGAAATGATTTCTAAATCTGCTTTAAACAACATCCTGTCCTGCCACGATAAAGCTGACAAACAGCACGGGGCTGCTGATCCCTGGCACCAGTTTGGCAGCTCAGGGGCTTGCTCCCATCTTTTCCTGACTCCAGAAGTTCCTGAGAGATGATCCCGTCATGTACTGAGAAATTCTGAAAAAACATAAAGGGAGGAGGGGCAGAAAGGTGATGGGATTTCATTAATAAATGGAGTTTTGAGGGGTGGCACTGCCAGGATGGCAGGAGAGGTCATGCACGGAGTGTGACTGGAGCATCCAGCGGTGCAGAACACACGGGCAGCAGTCACAGGACTGCTGGCACAAGTGGGCAAAAGCAGCTAAATCAGCTAAATCAGCTTTTCTTGACCTTGAACCAAGGAACTCCTGGGCTGGCACTGTCCCATTTTCCAACCCACGGCAGTGAGCGAGGGAAGCTCTTCCCTGGGATGCCAAAGCACAAGCACGGGCAGCTTTGGCAATTTTTCCACAGCTTTTGGGGAAAAAACAGAGCCTTTTCTCATGCCTTTTCCCTTTGCCAGCTTTGGATGGGATCTGTGTGTGTAGCTTCGCTCAGGGATGCACTAACAGCTGAAGCCAAGAGGAGATCCTGCAATCTGAAATTCCTGAAAGGTGCCTGTGCTCAGGTGGGGCTGGGCTCTTCCTCCAGGCAGCACCGACAGAACCACAGGACACAGCCTTAAGCTGTGCCAGGGAAAATCTGGGCTGGATGTCAGGAATAAGTTTATTACAGAAAGAGTGATAAAGTTCTGGAATAGCCTGCCCGGGGAGGTGGTGGAGCCCCCATCCCTGGGTGTGTTTGACAAAGCCTGGATGCGGCACTGGGTTAGCTGCGGTGTTGGGGACTCGATGATCTTTAAGGTCGCTTCCAACCTGATGAATCCCTGATCCCAGCTCACAAATCCTCCCTTCTCTCCCAAAATCCGCTGATTCAGCCAGGACAGACTCAGACGGGAGCCGAGATGGGAGCTGCCCGGTGTCCCGGCGCTGCCCGGCCGGGCCGAGCCGGGCCCCGCTCGCGGCTCCTCCCCTGGCCCGCGGCGGTCACACCTCTGCCGCCCGGGCTGGCAGCGAGCAGCCTGCCCTGCTCTGCTCCCATGTGTGCGAGCAGCCCGGGCGAAGCGCGGCGCTGGCTGACTCAGCGCTTTGGCAGGGCCCGAGCGGCGGAATGCGGCCGCCGGCCAGCGCGGCCCGTGCGCGGGCTCCGTGTCCCTGAGGGCGCAGCTGATCCCTCCCCGCCGCTTCCCGGCCCGGCAGCAGCACCGCCGTCAGTCCCCGGCACCGCGCTTCCCTCGCAGGTCAGGACGGGTTGGAGCTCGGCTGGAAGAACACCGGGGGGGTTTTTCCAGCGGGGATGTTGTGCTGCCCGCCGTGGTGGCTGGTTTGTGAGAGCGGCGTGAATGAATGATGCAATCGGGCGCGTTTTGGCAGCACGGGCCGGAGGGGGTTGGAGGGGTGGGAGGTGGATGTCAACATGCAGCGGGTTCTTTCTGCCCTTTTTCACCTGCTTTTCGAGAGGTGCTTAAAGGAGTTCGCTGTGAGGCACTGCTGTGCAGATAATCGTGCGGAGCCGCGGGCAGCTCATCTCTGGGCTTGCACACAGCTTTGTGCCGCTGCCTTTACAAACTGAGCAGGAGGCTAAAGAAAAACCTCAAAGGAAACAGAAAACCCAGGAGGTTTAACGAAAGCCTAAAAAAATTAAGAAATCCCAGGACATTAAGGACTGAATCTTCCTATTCTCACCCTGCAAACCACAGAAAGTTATGTGTGGATGGGTCGAACTTCTAAAACTTATATAAAACACAAACACAATTTGCTTAAATGTAACTAATCTGCTTAAATGTATCAGCTTTCCTCTGAAGCTTTCAAGACGTTGCTAATTCTGAGGATGAAAGCTCAGCACAGAAAAGCTGTGCCATGTATTTATTCCCATTTTACAGACACAGGACTGGAAACAATGAGGATTAAGTGGTTTGTTTAAACTCATACCATGGAAACACTCCTGGGAATGTTCTTAGAAGCTGTAGGAGGAAAAGGTCCTGAAAAAACTTTTAAGAACTGTTTTCTCCAAATCCTTTGCTCTGAGCAGCAGTTTCCCTTCAAGGCAAGAGAAACAGCTTAATGTGGTTGAACCTCTGTTACTGTTCAATACAATGTTAAATGGGGAAGTGAATCAGAAATTGTTTGCAAACAAGGGTATTCCTGAGTGCTGGGTAATATTTCATTAAGATTCACTTAATCTTCATTTTTAACAGCAATAAATGGGATCATCATGCAAAGCAGCAGCGTGGCAGCACTTCTGAAAGCTGAAATATGACAACAAGGGAGGTCTAGTCACAATGAGGGGTTTGAGATCTCGTCAGAACACCTGCAGTTCTGAGCACCACTTACTTACTGCTCCCGTTTTAATTACATGTGGATACAGAGGATGGGGCAGCTTTTCCCTGTGAGGCAAGCGCCCTTCTTTGAAGGGACAGCAAACAGAGAGGATTTCAGTTGTTTTCCTTTCCCATGTGCTCTTACATCATTCCCCTGTTTGTGACTCCACCCTGTCTATTACGAAAGAGAATTATTTCTTGTGAAAATGTGTTTGTTTTTTTTTTTTTAACAGCCTAATGAAACACTTCATAGTCTGGAGCCAAGGAGAGCTCATGGAAATTCCCCTTTTCTCTCATTTTATTTTTTCTCCACCTTCATCTCAAGTTTCACCCTACCCCTCTCTTTCACACTCTTTTGGCTTCTTTAGCCACTTCTTTGCCCATTGTTCTTCTCTTCCCCATATTCTTCTTTCCAGATTTTCCCCATGGTATTTTATGTCAGACCTGTTGAAATGTTTGCTGCTTGGATGCTTTTCAGGGAAAAAATTTATTACCTACATGAAATTCAGTGGTAGGAAGATCAAAGATTCCCTATCAGTGTTTTTCATATGGAAACAGAACCCATTATTTTGTGGGAATTTCTTGTTTCTTCCCATCTCATTAAAACATTTACCCTTTCAAGCAATCAGATGCTCTGTATTTTGGATTAATTAACCTCTGCCACTTATACAGGCCTGGATCACTCTGGAATACAAAATTGCTTTTCCCTGACTGCAGCTGAGATTTGTCCATGGAAGGGTTTTACACAACTTCAATTCTTTTTGCTCTGATGTGCTACTGATGATTTTTGCAATTCTTCCCTTCCAATTTGTCATTTTTAGACAACATAAACCACAGCTTGAAACTATTTTCCAAGAGGAATAAGGAGAGGACAGGGTTAATTCCAATAGTGACTTCACAATAATTCTTCTTTATTTGTCCATCAAAGTGCCAAGTCCAGCCCAGCTTTCATGCCATCACTGCCAGCCCATCCAGCAGGGAAAGGAGCTTGGGAAATGTGGACATCAGAGAGAAAGAGACGTGAACATTTCATCACTTTGGAGAGATAGCATTCTGCTGGGGCAGATGAAAGCCGTGCACCCAGACCCAAACTCCAGCAGTCACGTCACAGAGCAGTGTCCCCACAGGTGCCTCACGCTGTGCCAGGCCTGCAGTGCAGCCCCAGGTGTGGCAATGGTGGCTTTGCAGCAGCAGGGCTGGGACACGGTGACGCCGATGTCGCAGCTGCCCCGAGGCACGGCCCTGCTGCCTGCAGCTCTGGGAGCTTCCACTGCACACACAGGCACAGCTCTGCAGCCCAGGCCAGTCAAGGCTGCAGCAAACGTGCCATGCACGTGGCACCTGCCCAGCCAGTGCCAAGCCTGAGCTCAGAGCTGGCCCCTGGCCACCGAGCCTTACCTCAGAGCTGGCTGCTGGCACAGGGAAGTTCTCATGGCTGTGGCCACTTTGCTTTTATGTGCTGTGCTGATGGCTGATAACTGATTCTCTTGCATGTCCAGTGCAGTCTTTGTAGGAAAAATGAAACCCCACATGGCCTGCAGCAAATAATGCTTTAGCCATGATCCTGGGGCTAGGCTGGGGTTTTGTGGTGTGTCCATGCACCAAGGGCAGGGTTGAGCCAAACTGCATTCAGGGGGGCTCTGTAAAAGCCCTTTTCTGGGGTACCTCCTCTAGTGCCACCTCAAAGGCAGAGAATAAACCCCACCAAAGCCCTGTCTGAGGGCTGCCTGTGCCTCTCATGTCACTTGTTTGTCCCCTATTGACATCTCCTGCCTGTCAGGCAGGATCTCTCGTGCAGACACAGCTCCTGGCTGTTCACAGCAGGTTTCACCACTCAGGCTGGGTGGGTCCTTTAGACAGATTTCCACCTCCCAACAACAGATTGGAGCATTCTCTTTTATTCCATGCACAAGAGCACATAAGAGAGGTGTTCTTTACATTTGTAGTGATGATGGGAATTTTTCATAAAGCCTTTTGTATCCCAATATTCATCACTCTTGGGAATAAACCCAAAGGTTCTGCTCCTGCTTTGACCATTAGAGAGGAAAACAAAAGATGAAAGGTTATAAAGACATCCATAATTCTTAACAATGTGCTGTTTGATGGTGTCTTTCCCCTATCCCAGGAAAAGAACATCGACCCAGATCAATCATACAAGACATGTCCTGAGAGATGTCTGAGAGATTGGAAGAAACAAAAACTTCTACAAAAATCTGAGAAGTGAGATAAATAGGCAGGTGTTGTTTGTACCTGAATTATAGATTAGTAAACAGTAAAATCCACACTGAATTAATTCCTCTGTGAAAGGATGAAGCACAAGCAGAGTAGGGATGACTAAGAAGATACTTAACTCCTTAAGCTTCTGATCTGCAGAAGTGCTGAACATGTTGAAGTGGAAAAATCTAAAAGGGTAGAAAAAACCTTTTGTCAGGGACTGTTACGGAAAATGTGATGTCTTGATGAGTTGAGTGAAGTTCTCAAAAGCCAAGTGTTTGATGGGTTTATAAAAGGCTAATCCCCAATGCTAATGGTCCAATCTTTTATTAATGAGGATGTAGGACAGGATCTAAACCTTCCTGATTTAGGGACAACCACTCATTGAGAGGTTTAGGCTAGTTTGCAACAATCCTTAGGGCCTGGGTGTCCTGCAGCAACTGCTGTGACACTCCAACCTTGGAGAGAAACCAAGACCCCCCTGAGATGAAGCAGAGCCCTGCAATCCCACGCAGCTCTTGGCAGCCAGGTGCCTCAGGCAATGCCAAGGATTACAACCTTGAACCCACGAATGGGCTGAGGCAGCAGGCAACAAATCAGCAGCAGCCCAGGGCTCCACGGCCCACCTGGAGCACGAGGTGACCATCAGTAGGCAGCAACAGCCAGGGACAAATCAGCAGCTGAGCCAGACCTCCACCACCATCACCTCTGGGATAAAAGCCCTGAGCCGCCTGCGCTCGGCCCTTCTCGCCCGCGCCAGAGCAGCAGCACCAATGGCTCAGGAAACACTGCACTACTCCCACTCAGACAAAGACTTCATCTTGTCCCCTCACAGTAAGAAGGCTCCCAAGAGGATGGCCTCCCTGATGGAGCTGAAGGAGATCTTCCGCAGCGCCGACGCCGTGTGCTTCGACGTGGACAGCACGGTCATCAGGGAGGAGGGCATCGACGAGCTGGCCAAGTTCTGCGGGGTCGGGGACGCCGTGGCAGAGATGTGAGTGGGGCTGGGAGCTCACACGGGGCCAGGCAGAACGAGCCGTGGCTGGTTGAGCTCTGGGTGTGGATGTGTCCTTTACAGGCATTTCGTTCTGTTGGAGATCGTTACAGTTTGTAAAGGGGTTGGGAGTGGAATTAATAAGAGGAATTAATGTGGGGTGAAGTGGCTTGGTTTGGGAATTGTGAGGCTGCCCAACAAAACCACCCTGGAATTAAATCTCTGTTGGTAATTTTGGTAGACTAAGAGCAGCCCTCACCATTACACTTGGCTAAGCACTACCAAACCCTGGTATGAATGAGGAAACCTTACCATGAGGTGGAGGAGAGGGGACAGCACTCCCAACCCATTGCTGAGGCTGAGGCTGGGGAGCAGCACAAGCTGGAGCTTTTAGCCAAAGCTCTGTTAGGCTCAGCTCAGGAATAAGTCCCAGTATGGCACAGAGAGGGAATGGAGCCATTTTCCTTTGCTCCACTGCTTCTCCCATCCATGGAGATCTCCAATCACTGGGGCTCAGCATAACCTCTCTTACCTGGTTCCTTGTCATTCCTGGCTAATGCTCTGTTGTTGGGAGAAGCCCCAGCGGGTGGAATGTCCCTGATTTGACTTTTTGGCTGTCCCTCAGGACCCGCAGAGCCATGGGTGGCACTGTGACATTCAAGGCAGCTCTCACAGCACGGTTAGGTCTCATCCGGCCCTCCTATGAACAAGTGCAGAAATTAATATCTGACAACCCACCTCAGCTAACTCCAGGAATAAGGTAAGAAGAACTGAATTATTTTTTTTTAAGTATTCAGGAAGCAGATGGAATAAATAAACCAAATTCTGTGTCTTTAGTGATGCTGTAAGGCCACAGAGCTGGTTTGTGCTGCCTTTTCTCTCCATCCCCATGCTGGGTGTGTACAGAGCTTGGATGGGGAGCCTGACTCCATGGCTAGGGGTTAAGCATCCATGGAAAAAGAAGAGATTCTTAGATATTAACTGGCACCTTGGCTGCCAAGCTCAAATCCTGGCTTGAGGATTAAATGGGAATGGAAAAGGATCTGTTCAACCACTGTTTTTCAGGGGTGATGGGTCTGGGAGGAGATTTAATACCTCCCTAAATTTGCTCTATTTTGCAACTCTGTTCCCTCTCTCTGACTCTGCTCAGTGCAGTCACACCCCTGGCTCAGTTTAGGGGATCCATTGCTCAGAGCTACCCATTTTGAAGTCCCTAAAAACATTAAAATTAAAGCAAAAACACATAAATATGTGTATTCATTCATCCTGAGGTTTGGAATGAACATGAACTGTTTAAACTGAAAAGCTCTGGGGATTTTTTCCCTATTCAAACTGTTTCTATCAATTCAAAAGAATTTCTTTACTACAAAATCTGACCATAGCTTCAAGTTTGGAATATTTTTAGCATATAAAAAGAGTTTTTGATGATCCTTCTACTTTTCTGTAGAAGACAGCTAGAGGTAACTACAAAGAGAACATTGTTTCCTTGTTTGAGATCACATGATTTTCCTTTTCATTCCTTCCCTTTCTTCCTCCTTTTCATTCCTTCCTTTTCTTCCTCCTTTTCAGTCCTTCCCTTTCTTCCTCCTTTTCTGTGTCCTGCTTTAAGGCTCTGCTTTGCTTTTCAGTCTTTAGTGTTTCTGCTGGTCCTGCCACCCCTTTCCCTGCTGCAGGCTGATCTTCTGCCTCCAGAGCCAAATCCCCAGAGCCCTGCACTGCCTTCAAGTCCTGCTGGCATGAACTGGCCTCACAGACTTCTCTTTTTGATTCCTTTTCTCTAGGTGGTGCCCTCTTCTAAAGATGGCATCAATCTCCAGCATCTGGTGAACCAGCTCTGAGCTAAAAACATCTGCACTTTGCACTTTTCAGCCCACTTAGCATTTTGGAGCAGTGGTTTTGTCTCATCCACTATTTTTGCTGCATTCCAGATTCATTTTCTTGCCGTTGTTTCACTTCAGAAATGAAACTTGAACTGGATCTGCTCTCACTTGTTCAAGGGAACTAATGTGAAAGTGGAAAGAAGACAGTTTTTGGGAGTGCTTGTTTTTGAGGAATGAAATGATGCTTTGTCCAGCTCTTGCCAGCCAGGTGTGGGCACAAACAGAGAGAGAAAAGCTTTGGGCAGCAGAGATGGATGGAGCTGGAAGCAGCACACCCCAGGCTAAGCTGGAGCAGCACAAAACCTGGCTCAGGAAGGATCTCTCTGACCTTTGTGCTGTCTCTTCTCAGGGAGCTGGTGAGCAGACTGCACCAACGAGGGGTTCAGGTGTTCCTGGTCTCGGGGGGCTTCCAGAGCATTGTGGAGCACGTGGCCCTGCAGCTGAACATCCCCACAGCAAACGTCTTTGCCAACAGGCTCAAGTTCTACTTCAATGGTGAGAGCCCCCTCCAGCTCCCCTCTCTGCTGGTTAATGGCACTTTTCTGGCTCCAGCTCTCAGGTATCGGGCTGCAGGCCCTGTCCTGTTACCAATCCAGCTGATTCCATGGAGGAAAATTACAAAACCTTACCAGAAACCAGCTCAGGGCATGGTCAGTGTAAGAAATAGAGCAGCAGTTACTTTTTAATTGCAAGCTGTGCCAAAGGTAAAACTCGCTTCAGCTGCTGAGAGCAGAGTTTCATTTTCTCCTCTCCTTCAAGTCAAAGAGTCCATGACCTGAGCTGCTCTCACAAGCCTCCTGTTCAGGACCTTTGGAGCAGAGCTCTCTGGATCTGAAGCTCTGCCCCAGCAGAGCTGTAGGTGCTGAGGTTGTTCCTCACTCAGGGTTTCATTCTCTGTCTCTGCCTCATCCTGGGTGCTGCTCTTGGGATGGTCACACCAGAGTGGCTGGGAATGGATTGGTAGCACTGCCCACACAGGTTTCTGGTTTTCTCTGAAAATGTCTCTATTTTCCTTTGAAAGGCTTGGGTGAAATCCCATTCTTAAAATTACTTTGGAATTACTGATTTGGGATGCTGTGCTGTGAGTTTTACAGGACTGCATGCACTGAAGTCAAGACCACAGGCAGAGAGATCTTCCTTCATTTACCAGAAAATATCTGTATTTCCAACTTGTCTTTCCATTGTTTTCTAGGAGAATATGCAGGATTTGATGAAACACAACCAACAGCTGAATCAGGGGGGAAGGGAAAGGTCATCACTCATCTGAAAGAACAGTTCCATTTCAAGAAAGTGGTTATGATTGGAGATGGAGCTACAGACATGGAAGCCTGTCCCCCTGGAGTGAGTATTACAGAAATCCTGAATTCCTTCTGAGCAAATCCTTGGGGCAAAAAGAAGAGTGAGGTTTGGGTTCTTTAATAAAAAAAATTATCAGAAAGATAACTTTTATAAATGCTCATGTCCCAGGGAGAGATTTTAATTCCATCTCCCCTTCAGCTCCTTTCCCCACACAGAAGTCCCCCAATACCCCAAAACTGCTCAGAATTTGTTTAATGTTTCCCACCTCAAGGCAAAAAAAAAAAAAAAAAGAAAAAAAAAAAAGAAAAAAAATCTGCAGTGGAAATTTTAAAGCCCTGCACTTTCACTGCAGGGGGTTTTGTGAGATGGAGAAATGATGATTGCTCTGGTTAATGATTGAGGACAGGGTTAAAGTTTGCTTTTGGTATCTCTGAGATGAGGCAAACACAGGTAAGATAAACAGGAGAGGGGTAATTGTGGGATGCTCATGCATGAGCCAATGTTTACCTGCTCTTGAATGGAATTGCATCACATTTACATCAGATTCTCAGTAAAATCTCACATCTGAACTATCTGGAAGCTACAAGGCACTGAGACAAATCCCAATAACCAAAATGCTGCAGAATGAATTGTTAATAAATCTGGAAAATGAACATGCAAAGGAAAACAGGGCAGGGATTTAAAAATCCAATCTTAAAAGCAAATTTAATTACTGAGAGCTCCACTCCTTCCATGCAATAATCCATGTGCCCATTCCTTGTGTTTTTCCAGGATTGTTTCATTGGATTTGGAGGCAATGTAGTCAGAAAGCAAGTAAAGGAGAAAGCAAAGTGGTACATCAGCCACTTTGATGAACTGCTAAAGGAGCTGGAAGAGCGATAAATCCTCCTGTAAAATAATCTATTTAACACCTGTAAATCCATTATACAATGCCATTAAACATTTATTTGTTTGCAAACTCGTGGGCTGGAGTTTTTAATGATTCTGGGGCTTGGGGACTTTCCACTCTGGTTCATGTGGCAAATGGCACCATGCTACTCAAACAGGTTGGAATGAAAATGGGTAAAATTTTTAATAAAACTTTCCTATGGTGGAAGAAATAAATTATTTACTTCCAAGGGAAGACCAAACATAGAAAATAAAAAGTTAAAAATACCTTAAGGGATTATCTCTGGGTCAATATTGCACATCTATTGTTTCATCAGTAATGCCTCTACTGATTTTGGGTGACAAAAAAAGAACAAGGCCACAAACAAGAACTTTGCCTGATCGATAATGATGATGATGATGATGATGATGATGGTGATGATGATGATGATGATGATAATAATTTAAAAAAATAAAGTTCAGGCTGCAGTTTGGCAAGTACCTTTCACTGCACAGAATCTCAGCAGCAGGTAAGCAGTGAACAGGTGGAAAACATCCCTAAATGTCTCTGATTTCATTAAAATTATGGCCACAGAGAACCTGTGGTGTCATCTGTTACTCAACATCAGTCACTCAGCCTGTCTGGGACAGGAGCTGCATGGAAATCTGAGATCCAGGGTTCATCCCTGGCCAAGAAACATTTTCAGGTGAGGGACAGAGTGGTTCCCATCCTTCATTAAAATATTCCAAACCCCAAGCTGCTGATTTTGGGAAGTGGTCCCAGTGGTTGTGGGATTTTTATTAATTTCCAACCCACCCCCATCAGCTGTAACAGGATGGGAGTGAATCCATCAACCTTTAAAGGAAATTCTGGGAAACTTCAGTCCCTTCCTCTGCCTGCAGTGTGCATTAACCACCCCTAAACTCTGCCTGACCTGTTCTAAGAGCTCCTCTGAGCTCCAGCTGGTGGATCCTGGTTTTTAAGGATGTCTGATCCAGGAGAACACACCTGGGAAATGCTGACAGCTCTCCTGAGTGTTTTTCACATTGTGGGACTTTCATTTCCCTGACTTGTAAGAGCCTCACCTGTGAGGATGGGAAAAGCTTTTCCAATGTTAAAATACATCACACCTGCCCCTTCCTTCAATCCCCACAACACACAGGAGAAAGATGGGTAAATATGACATGATTCAGTGTAAAAAACATTTAATATCTGCTGAGGTTTTTATCTTCTAAGTGCTTAAAAAGAGCCCCAGTATTTTTTCCAGAAACTGAAGTGTGGCAATTCTTTCACCCCACCAGGTATTTCTGGGTGGAACAGAAACAAGTGATGTCCCTACCCTCCAAAATTTCACATTGCCTCACAATAATCACTGCTTTTCACAGTTAGCACTGAATTTCCTTAATTTATGATGATTAAAGCAAGGTGCCACAGGACAGCTGCTGTCCAGTTGTTAAAGCATCACCCACAATAAAAGCAAACTCTGGTTCTGTTCATTCTGGGAGGAGGAAATTGGGGACAGAGGAGTCACCACAGCCCAGAGCTGCAGCTCTCAGTGATGCTGAAAAATTATTTTGGCTTAAAGTTACAACAGCATTTAAACAGCAGAGAAGTAGAAGGGTTAAAAGAAAACAAACCCAGCAGCAAACTTGGGATGGTTTTTGGAGCAAGGCAGACACAAAGCAGCCCCAGAGGATCTGCAGAGGCCTCAGCAGAGCCCACAAAAGCCAAGCAGACAACGGCTGGCAGCGCTCCCCACAACTCCTGGGAGTGTGAAAGGTGGAAATCCCTCCTGGGGGAAGGCCCAGCCAGCTCCCAGGGCAGCTCCTGGGCAATCCTGGGCAATCCTGGGCAACCCTGGGCAATCCTGGACAATCCTGCTTCTGCTCAGGCAAGGCTGCAGAGTTCCTGCTCCCACTTTTCCCTGTGTAATCCCACAGTCAGGAAGTGCAGGAGTTTCTTTGCTGTTTTTTATGGAATTAAAAGGCCATGAATGAAACAAATCTGCAGGCACTGGGACGGGCTCAGGGCTCTGCAGCTCCCCCAGGCAGGAGCCTGGCAGGGATTTTAACATTCACTGCAGGAGCTGCTGCCACTCGGGGCACCATGGAAACGTGGGGCTGTGCCAGGGATTTCACAACAGCTCTTTAGGTCACACTGCCTTGGGGGGAAAAAAAAAAAAGAAAAAAAAATGCCCCCCTCCCCTTGCACTGGGCAAACGTGGAGGCTGACCTCCAGGCCAGGAGGCAGCAGGAGCACTGCTGAGCTCAGGGGCAGGATCAGCTGTTTTGTCTGTGAAATAGTGGAAAATTCCCAGCAGGGAACAGAGCAGGGTGAGGAAAGTTTCAGTGGCACAGATTTGCCTGGACACATCCCAGCACAGAGGGGCAAAGTCTGGGGAGCAGCACAGGTCACACCTGGGCTCCAGCTGGGCCTTTTGACCACCAGACTTTAAAAAAAAGGCTTTTAATGTGATTATTCAATGAGGCAGAACTGCTTTAAATTATATATTTGAAGGAGGGACAGTTTGCAGCCTTCTCCAGGACAATGAAACCTGAGTTTTAATTGTGTCCTTGCAGTGGAATAAGAGCTGAGAGTTGCCAGAGGCCTTTCCAAGCACTGTCTCCCAGTTTTCAACCTTTGGGAAGTGACTTCAGTCCTGAACTGCAGCAGTTGTGCTGTAAGGAATGCTCAGGGATTGCTCTGTAAGAAATGCTCAGGGATTGCTCACCTAAGGAAAACTTGAACTCAGCCATGGAATCAAGAGGGAAAATCCCAACAGAGTTCACAGCACCAGGGAAAACCAAGCTCAGGCAAAGGGAAGCCAAGGAAAGATTGGCATTACCCATTTCCACTGGAGCTTACACTGTTTTCTGTAAGGAAAACAACAGGAACTGCTGTAGCTGCAGGTAAAATGAGGAGTTTGATCTGTTTTATCTGTCCCTGGGGGCAGCCAGAGCAGGAAGCTCAGAATGAGGGGAGGCTCATCCATGACACATCAGGGCAGGGGGAATTCAGAATTCCAGGGGGAATTCAGATCCTGGGCGTGGTGAGGGACCTGCACTCTGTGATGTCACCCCACAGGACACACAGTTTCTCCTCTGATTCCTTATCCAGGCAAAACTTTGTGGTCTTTGGACAACAAGAGCTGTGCCAGGCAGAATTTAATTCCTGGTGAAGGTAAAAAACATGGAGTGCATGAGAACACAAAAAATCCTGTAGCTCCAAACATGTTTTTTTGCTGTTTGTCTCTGGCTGAGATTGCTGGGTGGGAGTTACAAGCACAATTCTCCAGGGAAAAGAAATCTGGGGGAGATAAAAAGGAGTGGAAGGTGATATTGGCATCCCCTTTTTCCTTCTGCAGCTGAAGAGCAGCCCCAAAATTCAGGTGGAATCAGTGCTCAGGGCTGACTTACAAGGGGGATCAGCTCAAATTATTTCCTTGGCCCACTGAGCAACTTCAAGCTGATACAGCACAGAATGTGACTCAGTAAAATCCCATCACCACTTGGCAACAGGAGGAAAATATAAAACCAGACAAGAACCAGATCAAATATTGACTTTGTTCAAGGTGAAAATTCAAGGGGAGGCACGAGTGCAGTGCATTTCATGAAAGCAGAAGTCACACTTGAAAAATGAAGCATAGTTTGTGGAGAAAAATCAAAAGGAAAAGTGTTTTGTATTTATCACCACAGCACTCAGATCCTCTGGAATACTCAGCAGAATGGGATGTGATGGAGGGGCTGTAAATTCACTTTGGAGAAGGAAAGCAGAAAATGAGAAATGCTGTGATATTGCTTAATTAAGCTGAAATATTCTAAATTTTCCATACTAAACACTGCAAGAGGAGACAAAACACAAGTGGTGCAATACATAGGAGATTCCAGCAAAAAAGTGAAAATTAAAAGGTTTTTATTGACTGATATGTTCTTCCTGAAAACGTCTTGAAATGTACAAACTGGACATTCAGAACTGATTTGTACATTCAGTATGTTACACTGATTCTTGGAGCCACT
Organism: Passer montanus; assembly: GCF_014805655.1. Taxonomy (NCBI): domain Eukaryota; kingdom Metazoa; phylum Chordata; class Aves; order Passeriformes; family Passeridae; genus Passer; species Passer montanus. The sequence continues at coordinate 1,910,744 of NW_024369262.1, read as the reverse complement.
TGAGAGAGAGAGAGAGAATATTATTGTCACTTACAGGATGTTCACATCGTTGCAGACACCAAAAAGTGTGGATACATTCTAGCCTAAAAGTGAAACCAAAACAGAACTGGACACCATGGTACACAGAAATGCCAAGCCCAGCTTCACACACCAACCCAGCCCCGGGGACTGCAGCCCCCCTCTGAGGCTGAGCCAGCACTGCTTATTAAATTCAACCCCTTTTCCCAGATTTTGGAGCTGTTTGGGGAGGGAGATGCTTTGGGGTGGATTGATTCCCTGCAGGGTGTTCAGGCAGTGTCTGTGGGGGAAGCGTGGCTCACCCTGCCTGGGATTCATTCCAGGGGGAGGTTCCACACAAATGTGTGCTCAGAGACCCTGCAATGCCCCTTGCTGTCCAAAATCCATCCCCTGCCACACAGGATCATCCCAAATTAATGACTGCCTGCTTGGAAATGGAGATTTGCTGATTTCAGGCCTGCTCCACCAGCCAGGGGTGATTTCACAGCAACCCCAGAGCTGCTCGTTTCACAATCTGAAATGAAATTCTCATTTCTCCAGAGCTCCTCATTTCACTCCCACGTTTGTTTTGGAGAGCTGCAGTCATTAAATGCTCACAGCAGTGCTGCTCCTGAGCTCTGGGCAGTGCCTGTGGAGCAGGAGATTTCAAATCCTGCAGGTCACACATTCCCTGGGGACCTGGCCCACACATCTGCACTTGTTTTCAATTCACCAACCTTTTAATCACAGTCTTGTTGTTTGTTTTGTTTTTCCCCCTAAGAGCAGAAGGTCGTGGGTTCTGAAGAAAAGAGGTCTCTTTTATAAGCTCAATACAGTACTTTTATATTTCAGACTATGATATACAGTGTATACCATAAATTAAGACAAATACTTGTCACTTCATCTATGTAGGCACAAGAAAATCAGTGACTTTACTGAAGTGGAGAAATCTTCAAGGGTATCATGATTCTGGACTCCATCTCCTGAATAAGGGGCACTGAAAAAAATGGAGAGAGGTTTGAATTTCACTGGCAGAGCTCAGCACATTCAGCAATCATCCCTCCAGCACGGTGGCTGTGGGAAAAAATGATTTTAATATCATCTCTCTGCTTGTCTGAAGACAAATATTTCCATTATTTTTTACCAAAATGGAAGCGATCCTACATTTTTGTGGTGTACTTCCTTTGAAATGTGCCCTGTGGAACCCATATCTGACATGCTTGGCACACTTCTGGGAGTTTTGTTGTGACAGCTTTCTTTGATCTCAAAGATCTCCTGGCTTTTTGTTCCAAAGTCTAAATTCCCTTTTCCCAGCAATGCATTTAACAAGGCTCCTGTATTTCATTAAATATCAGAAGTAATCATTTAACATAAAGGTAGATTTCACTCCTGGCTCCTTAAATCTTTGGACAAGCATTTCAATAAATCTGTTCTTCCACAGAAATGCTGCAATAAAAATTCAGTATTAATGCAGCGATTTTTTAGCACTTGGGCAACTTTTCCATGTACAACCAGCTGCAAAATTCACTTTACAGCTCAGTGCAACACCCTCTGCTCCTTCACAGACCAAAAACTGACCCAGAGCCACATTTCCCCCTGAGATCCAAAGCTTTTTCTCCCAGTGGGATGTGCTGAGGAGCAGAGAGGGCGGCACAGCCCAAAGTCTGCCCCCAGCATTCCAGAGGAGTTAATGGGTTACCTGTGTAATAAACCAGCTCATCCCAGCCAGGTTTATGCCACGCTGCATTCCTTATATCTTCCCTGGTTTGCAGGTCTTTGTAAGCTGGGAAAACAAGCACAAAGTGACTCCTTTGCCTTCTGCACAGGAAGAGATCCCTTAAAAGAATTCCAAGGAGGAATTAGGGAAGAGCAGGAAGGAAAAAAAATCAGGATTTCTCTGCCAGAAGGAAAAGCTCCCAGAGCAGCACAAAGAGAAGGAGCTGGGGAAGAGAGAAAATGCCTGGGCACAGGTAAGATAATGCAGGGGCACAGCTCTGCATGAGAGCTGCCAAATTGCTGAAACCTAAAATTCTGGATTGTTGGGATATGAAGAAAAAACGGAGTAATTTCTAACAAATTATTGTTTTTCAAATGCAAACAATCCTAAGGTGTTTATGAATATGAATGCACAGAGAGAGCCAAAACACCTCCATGCAGGAATGGAAATAAATGCCTGACTTTCCTTTCTGCATGTGTGGTGAATGTGAGGCTTGAAATGAAACTGTAAAAAATTGATTTCAGCATGGGTTGGGACAGCAGGGTCATGGCTGTGGGACTGAGAGCAAACACTGAGCTCCTAATGAGAAAGGGACAGCAGAAACTGTGGGAAAAACAGAACAAAACAGGAAATATTAATTTTTTGTTTGGTGAAGAATAAATTTGCCTACACAAAAAATTTTTTTAAAAAAATCAGCAAATTAAGAAAATAAAAAATGGGGGAAAGAAAAAAAAAATTAAATCCCAACTTTTGAGACATTTCCTTTGCCTTTTGTAAAAATATCTCCTCCTGGGCTAAGTGACTGGGTTGGCTGAGTGGGAGGAGAAAGCAGAGGAGGAATTTACCCCAAAGGTGATGGACCATGTAGAGCTGTCCAATCTGGGAGAAAAATCCCCCAACTGCTTCATTGCTGTCCTGCCGGAACCGAATGGCACGAGCCCTGCAGGGAGCAAAGACACATCAGAGCCTGCACAGCTGGCCAGGAAATCAGGGAAAAAACACTGGAAATGGGAAAAAAACCAGGCTGGAAGGGAAGCTGGAATGTTGAACTGCATTTGTTGTGCACTTCAGCAATTAAAAGTGAGAAAAAAGCTGCACCCTGCTCGTTTTCAGCACTAAGTAATTAAGATTTAGCTCTGAGTCTTGTTAGGATGCATTAAAGTTGGAGGCTACATTTTCAGTACATTTTGTATTAATCATTTTTCAACCAAATTCAGGATAAAGGTAATTGCTGGAACAGTGTGAAGTGGCCTTTTATGGCAGGTTTTATAACTAAATCTTTAAGTTTTAGTCATGTCAGCTTTCCACAGATTTTGTGGTAGTGGAATACAATTTTTTATTCATGCAGATTTTGCATAAATTAAGATAAATATTTCTCTTGTTGTATCTTATAAAACAGATTTTCTACCAGTAGAGATGTGCCTATTTTGTAAAAAAAAATTTATAAATTCAATTTGTTCAAATGAGTGTAATTGAAAAAATGATATCAACGACAAGTCTGAAAATCTCAGTCCTCCCCTTTGTCCAAATAATTGAAAATACTTCAAATAGTTTAACTATCAAGCACTAGAACTGCAAGGACAGTGAGTGTAAATTGAAATAAGCTTACCCAGGTTAAAAGTAAGACAAAACCACAAGCATATAATCAATAGAAAACTGTCTCAAGTGCTTCTAAGCCATATATTAAAACACAAATATGCTGCTCAGCAGCTTTTCAAGAAGCAACTTGACTTTGAAAGCCCAAAGAGCCAAGATCTCAGCTGAAAGTGGTTTGGGAAAGATGAACCAAGGCTCCCAGAAGTGCCACCCTTCCCAAGCAGCTTTCTGCTGAAAATCCAGGGTTTTTGCAGCAAACTAAAAGGGTTTTGGGAAGCAAAGCCAAAGCACAGAGGGCTGTTTGTGCACAAAATTCCTTTTTTTCCCTCAGAGGGTCACAGGATTGTCTGACCAGGGGTGCAAATGCAGCAGCCCCTTGACTGGGGTTTGGTGGCTTTGGCACCTCCTGTCCTGCTTTTTCCACACCTGCACCTCCCAACCAGCAGCACCCCAGGGCTGAAGGCAACACTTACCTTAATTAATTAACACTTACCAGTAATTGCCCCATTCAATCATTGTTCCAGGCTGCAGAAACAGAACACACTGTTAAAGTTGCAGTTTAAAACAAAATATTATACAATTTTCACACCCTTTCTGTATGGAAACCACCCTGTGTTAACACAGTCCCTTCCTGTGAGTGATAAGAATATTAAAATAATCTTTAATTGCTCTGTTTACCACCTCTTACTCATCTCTGAAGCATCCCTCAAAGCAACCACAGGGTTTCAGCCCTGCAGACATCAGGATCGTGTTGGAGCCTGCCTCCACCTCAGACCCCACACTCTGAGAGCAGCCCTGACTCACAAAAACCAGCTTGGATAAAAAGCAGATTTCTCTGATAAGAGAAATTTGCCATAAAAACCTTCCAAAGCTTTTAGGACAGCACAGAGCTTTAAAAAATCAGGAAGAAATAAAATGTGGACTTACCCTGAGCTGGTAGGATCTCAGTTCATAAATGTTAGGGCCATCTCTGGGAACAGGCTCGTTCCAGAAGCTGAACTCCAGCAGGAGCTGGTTCTTACGGGACAGGAGCATGTTACCCCTCTCCTTACGGAACTCCGTGAATTCCTAAAAACACAACAGGGAAAAGGGTCCAATTCTGCCACAACAAACAGCAGCACACCACGTGTGCCTTGGATTGGGGTTTTTTTAATGCTGTCAGGGTTGTGGGACAGTGACAGCCTGAAAGGAAGCTGAATTCTCTCTGGTGAATCTGAGAATTCCAAGGATTTACAGGTGAAGTATTCAGGAATGGAAGCTGGATGTGACAATAAATCCTTCCTCAAAGAAAAGAAAACCTCAAAGAGGTTTCTGGGCTTGTACAGGAAGGGATGAGACACTGGTATCTAAATCTGCTTTTTAAAATTTGCTCTGCCTGTTCTTTGCTCTCTTCTGAGTAAAAAAGTCAGTTTTTTTTTACCTTATTTTGACGAAGTTTGCTCATGACCTCATTGAGAGCTGGGTAACCTCCCTCATATCTCCACAAATGAACTGAAACAGAGAAAATTTCAGGTTTTTTCAGGGATGTCCCAGACCAGTGCTAAATCTTATGGAAAAATCACACTATAAAATGCTCTTCACACTACAAAATTACACAAAAATAGAAACCAGGCAGCAGGTTTGAAAATAGATTTTCATTAATAAAAGCACTGCACATTGGATTATTTTAGGGATAATGGAATCATCTGCTTTTTGAGGGGTTCTGTTGGAAAATTTTGCAATTTACTCTGAGGGAAATTTCTGAAAGGACTTTTTGTTGCCATGCTAGTAAGATGTGATGACTTTTCATGACTGTTATTGAAATTAAGATTCAGCTGAAGAGGATGACTTAGTTCCAAAAACGTGCTTTGTACCAATTTCATCTAAGAGCAGCAGAGGGGCAGATTTTCAGTTCAGTAAATTACTCCAGCACACAAGCAAGACACTTTCTGTAGGACATGAAAAACGATGCAAATGTTATTTCTGAGCTCAACATGAGTAAAAGCAGAAGAAAACTGAATATTTGCTGGGATTTCCCCTGTAGAAACAATTCCAGTATCTATGTTTGTATCTATTTTTTTTCAAAGCATTCCCTCTTTAATAAATCAGAATAAACCCCTTTAATAAATCACAGAAAGCTGTATTTACAAGCATTCAGTATAGCAAGGCAATAATTTCACCTCACAGAAAAATAAAAACAATTTTCTGCCCTCTTAAGCAGCTCTGTGGCTTTTCCAAGAGAGCAAAGGAGGCTGATGGGAGAGCAGATTTCTCCTCCTGCTCCTGCTGCCTCACCCCCAGGGCAGATCTGATGGATCCACCTGATATTAAACCCAGCACTGAACAATAATAATTCATTATCATCGTTCATTTTCTCATTATGTTGACATTTTCTCACTAGCCAGTGTAAATAATATAATAACAAGTCAAACCCCACAATCTGCTTTATTCCAGTGCTGCAAGAACATTTGCAAGGCAGGCTGGGGATGCAGTGACAGATCCAGCCTGTGTTCATCTGTTCCAAAAGCAGCCACTGGGACCTGCCTGAGGAATTCCCATTTCAATTGTCCTCATTCCCCAATTCCCCTTCAACTTCCAGGGTTGCTCTCAGACATTGTTTGGTTCATCTGCTGTTAATTCTCTGCATTTGTTCAGTGTCAATATTGCAATATGCTGGCAGTGCAGGGAGAACTGATGTGTGCAGTTGATTTTTTAATTAGGAAGGCCCAGCACTGAGCCTGGCACAGCTCTCACAGAACCTCTGTGGATTTGGATCTGTGGCTTCCCATTCCTTCCAATTCCCAGGGTATTTTTCAGGTTTTCTCTCTACACTGGGCTCTTTGGAGTTACCTCTGTAGCAGTTCTTCAGTCATGTCTAGCTCCAGTTTGTTTTCATAGTTAGGCAGTATCCTTGTATGAACATGAACAGAAAGATTTTTACTTTCCCCCATTAAAGTTTAATGTGAAGTTTACAATGCAGATAAGTTGGAATGATTTGCAATTCATTATCATACAGCAATTACAGCTGAAAGGCTGAGCAAAGCTTTTATAGTGCCCAAGGAGGGACAAACTCTGCCTTTGCAAGAGTCACCCATAAATATTCAGTTCCCACAGGAGTGTATTTTACAAACATATCCCCAAATTCTGTCAATTTTACAACCATCACCACCTGGAAAACATAAAAATACATCAACAACGAGACAAAACTGAAGGAATGAAGGCTCTGCTGTCCAACCCAGCACAAAAAGCAAGCAGTGCACATTAAAGACAGCTGAGGAGTGATGCACACACCCCCTCACTGCACACACGGTGCCAACAGAGATGATTTAAAAAGAAGAAAACCTGCCAAGCACATGGGTTTACATTGGTTGTACTTCTATCTCCTACCAGCCTGATCCTGCTCTCCGTACCACGTGTTCCAAGTCCCCACCAGAGCACAAGGGTAGTGTTTTTCTTCATGAATCTTTGGCAGCACCTCTTGACTTGAAAACAAGGAACACACAGACACTGGGTTGCATTGCCTTCAGGGAGGCCACAGTTGATCAATGTATAACACAGCAGCATGCTAGGAACATTCACAAGGTTTATTTTGCAGAGGAGAAAGCTGAAATAGCAAATTCTGCTATGCAGGGGAAAGGTGGATACACCCCACAGAGAGGTGAGTGTTACCATTTTTTTAGCAATCTGTAACAAAGATCTATAACATTTCTATAATATATAACATTTACTGCATCTTTGGATGCAATAAATTAGATGTATCTAAATAATTATGTCTATCTAAAAGGTTATCCAACACATCAGGAAAACAAATATCAGGATATCTCACTGAAAACTCAGCATACATGGGTGATTTGTTTGAGGAGAAGCTTTTCTTTGCTTGAGGAAAAACTTTTCTTTGCTTGAGGAAAGCTCCCCTCAAGGGGGGAGAACTCAGAAATATGAAAACACACTCTTCTAAACCAGTTACAACTGCTGAGCTGAATGAATAAAAATAATTTGATAAATGAAGTAATGGCTGTAGCTCACAGCATTGCTTTTTGATTTCAGAAACTGCTCTTACTTTGAGGCAACTCACCACTAATGAACAGTGGGACTGCCTTCAAAATACCTCCAACACACAACTCCTGTCTGACTCTTCCCAGGATTTCTAACACTCTTTCAAACTTTAGAAGAGGCCCATATTAGCATGAGGAAATTAAGTTTTGTTGATTGCTGACTCAGTCAAGACTGCTTTCCCTGCACTGTGCCTTGATGAACAAGTCAATTAGTCTGCTTGAACTCTGCCTTTTCTATTTTTCCCTGAATAATTACCCTTCTTCCTCAGTTTGGCTCACAGGCAGAGTCTCTGCACAGTATCAAGGAATAAAAAGTAGGCTGGGCTGGGCTGGGAGTCATTAGAGATGAGTTTTCCTCTGGATTCTGCCACTGACTTTCCAGACAACCTTGAGCAAATCTCATTACCAATTTGTACCTCGACATTTTCTCACTAGCCAGGGTAAATAATATGATAAAATGACACTCCTAGGATATTTCCAAGGATGTTTCACCACCAGTTCATTTTTGCAAAGTAGAATGAGATCCTGGAAAGGCAGCTTTGAAGAGGAATGGGAAGTTATTGCATAATTCTGCCATATATTGTTGAAAATTAAGAGAAAAAATGCCCACAGAGCACCTTTTAAAAAAACCTGTCCCTAATTCTTCAGAAGGGCTCCTTAACCAAAGTGATTAATGATATATTCTTGCAATTATCTTCATTACATTATTTATTAATGCCTGATGACTAATCCTCATTTTGATTTGACACAGAATTAACCTGCTCTTTTTCTTTCTTTAGGGAGAGGCAGGAGGGAAGTTCAGAGAGGCTTAATTTTGTTTATTACTTTATTCAAGTTGTCTTCTTGCCTGAAACACTTCAATGTGCTTTGGAAAGAATCAATCTAACCACAGATATTTCATCTGACTGCTGTCAGCAGTTTCTTTCTTTGCTGTTTGTCTCTTTCCATGAAAACAGAAATCTCTGCTCTCACTCAACATTCAGGCAGCTCATGAAATACTGCAGAGAAGTGATTCCCTGTCTTGCATAATTGGACATGTTTATATTCAGCTTTTAAACAGCAAGCTGGCTGAATGCTAATTGTCCTTTACTGTGTATCTATTTCTTAAACAAAAAAAAGCTAAAAATACCTTGACTGAGTGTTATTCTAGTGGCTTTTTATGCTTCTACAGCAGGGAGAACAGTTCTGGGCTATGCAGCCCCACACAGAGGTGACAGATGAGCTGTGCAGGCACCCAGGAGGAGCTGAGGACATGAACTGGGAGCTGGGACTCCCTCCCCTCCCTGCAGCCCAGCTGCTGTGCTCACACTCCAAAGCTGGTTGCAGAAAGGTGTCATCATGCTGAGAATGTTTTTATTGTCAGTGAGAAAAGCACTGCTGGGTGCCAAGCTCACTCCAGCCCCAAATTTAAACACACAGTTCTTTCAGGGCTCCAGAGGGGAAAGGAAAGGACAATATTTCTGCAAAAGCAGCCAATTTCAAATGTGAGTAATTCCTGCGGGTTCTAAAGCTGTAACTTTTGGGGAAAGCTGTCCCAGTACTGCTCTCCCTGGAGGGAATCACCCCAATGCAGAGATCCCATCCAGGGGTTTGTGTAACTCCTTGGGAGCAGCTCAGCAACAGGACTGGTACAGAGGGATCTAAAGGAGCTGAGAGGAAAGCAACCCTTGGCTTTTTAACATCTGAGTTTAACACTGGTGTAGTTTTATTTAGCAGGGATCTCTCTTTCCTTCCAGAGTGCAGGTAAAACCCATCAGCCTGGCAGCTGCAGTGGGAATGCCAACATTCCACCTCTCCCTGCAGGGATCAGAACTTTAAGACCACTCAGGGAAGGGGGAGAGCTGCTCCAGCAAATGTCACCTAAGCTCTCAGGACAGGAATCATCCTCAACTGCAGCTCAGGAAATGGCAATGCCAAGAGGGAGGTGGGGTGAACTGAGTACAGGACTTTTTGCTATTTCATAGGATCTATTTAATACCAAATCCCAAAAAAGCAGAATTTTTATTACCTCCCCTCTACATAACTCAGATATAACTACAATATCTGCCAAATAAACACAGCTAAAAGGTGAAAAGAGAACTCAAACACTTACCAGAGCTTGTTGTAGGCCTCTAGACATTCAGGTTTGACATTGTGAACTGCAACAACAACAAGAGGGCCGTGAGGCAGGCAGGGACAGAGGGAGCAGTGGTGCAGTGAGCACAGAGCCACCACTCACACTGCAGTTGGGACAGGCAGGGACAGAGGGACCCCACTCACACTGCAGTTTGTACAGGCTGCTGGTCTCCCTTTTGGCCAGGAGGTTGGAGTGGGCGTCTTTCCTGGGATCCACCTTGCGCACAAAGAGCGATTTGAGCCAGCTGTCCTCGCGGGCGCTGCGGGCCGAGCAGCCCAGCCCCCTGCAGGAACAAGGACAGCCCTGAGCAGGGACGGGCAGGACACCCTGGGAACTGCTGGGGAATCACCACAGCACGGCCACGAACTGCAGTGGCACAAGGGACACCGGGCAGGACACCCTGGGAACTGCTCGGGAATTGTCACAGCACAGCCAGGAACTGCAGTGGCACAAGGGACACCCACACACGGCCGAAAGCTCCCGGCCAGCCTCTGCCAGCAGGGCAGACAGGCCTCATCCCCACGGAGGTTTATCATTTCACTAGATA
>NW_024369262.1:1831089-1900653 GCF_014805655.1 Passer montanus | reverse complement strand
ATAATATAAGTTAATAATATAATATAATATAATATAATATAATATAATATAATATAATATAATATAATATAATATAATATATTCATTATATTATATATTATGATATATTATTAATAGAATAGGATAGGATAGGATAGAATGGAATAGAATAGAATAGAATTATTATATTGTTTCACTAGACATTAGAGATAATAATCTCACAGTTATCCACTGTGGGATTATGCTCTTTTTTGACCCATAATAGAATAGAATTATTATATTGTTTCACTAGACATTAGAGATAATAATTTCAGTTATCCACTGTGGGATTCTGCTCTTTTTTGACCCACATATGGGGCAATTGAGAGGTGTTTTAAAAACTTTTATTCTGTTTTCTGTCTCATGTGAAGGGTGAGACAACATGTTATGTTATGATGTTATAATTAATTATATAATCATATTATAATATATAATTAATATATAATATAAAGTTATGCTACAATATGATGTTATAATTCATGCTATGACAATCAAAATCACACTATTGTTTAATTACATTATAAGCTTAATTACATTATAATTACATATAAATATTATAAAGTTATTATTACATCATAAGTTTCTTGGCCTATCAGCTTTAGCCACACCATGCTGTAAGTGCCTTAAACCAATCATCTAAAATTACCCCTCGTGGGTGCCACTACAATGCATCATTCACAGTTCTATTTCTCCAAAGTATCCAGTCTGATTTGCAAGGCCATCCTTTAAAACTTGTTTCCAGTTCTATTTCTCTCCCAGCAATGTCTGCTCTGTTTTATGGCATTTCTAAGTCAGTACTTTTTATCTCCAAATCTGCATACAGATGCACATGTGAGCTTTCTTTGAGAATTCTCCACAAATCCATTTCCCACATCTCCCCCTCTCTCTTGAACAGAAAAACTTCTCTGGTGTCCTTGTCATCATTTGCTGTGCACAGTGAAGTACACAAGGTACATTACTAACATTGTCGTTATAACAATTAATGTATATAAAATCTGCTATGAAACTTTCAAAATTCTCTGCAAATCCATTTCCCACAATGCACATTATCCATTATTACATTACTAACATTGTCACTACAACAATTAATGTATATAAAATCTTCTATGAAACTTTCAAAATTCTCTACAAATCCACTTCCCACAATGCACATTACCCATGGTTATTCCCTGTGCAATGGCTCCTTCTGCTGCCTATTTTTCCTCTTTTTAACCCAGACTTTGCCCAGGGCTGGGTCTGGCCTGGTGAAAACAGTCAGGAGTGAAAAAGAGCAAAAAACGTGCAGAAGGAAAACTGCACAGTGTAAAAGGGAGGGGAACTGCCATATGTTCCTGTGCTGCCTAAAGACAGCTCCACAAAAGGGAAAGGGAAATGTCTTTCACGAGGAAAAATAGCATGAAAGACTAATTTGGGAAAGAAGATGAGTGGTAGGAAACAAGCAGGCAGGAAATATTTCAGTTCCAGATTCCAGCACCACGTAGGGACACAGAGCCAGGCTCTCTGCACAACATTCACGTTCCCCTGCCTCAAAACTCAAGATTTTCACTGTCTTTTCTTATCTAAACTTTATTCACCTTCTCCACAGTGTCACCTCCCTTTACATCAGAGCACCCAGACCAAGTGATAACTGCTTTTCAAAGTGATGTGTTAAAGGAACTGTTCCTCTTTTCCAGATGAGCAGGACAAGGAATATGATCATTTAACTGATCCTCTACAATCTGAGAAGTTCAAACGGTTTTGCTTCTTTCTCTTCCTTCAATTTGCCTTTTTTTGACAGCCTCAAAGTAGCCACAGTGAAGAAAATTAATTCTGTCACAAGTGTCTCCTGAAATACTAAAATAGTAAATGTGGTATTTATACCACATATATGTACTCCAAAGCTGAAAATCTCAGCCTTTTCCTGCCTCAGATGTCAACTTTTCACCCTTAGTTACTGACTTGTGGATCCAGAACAAGCTGGACCTCCAGCCCAAAGCTTTCTACCACGAAAAAAAAAAAATAGGGAAATAAAACCTCAATTTCCTTTGGGAAAATATCCCCCTGGACACACCTGTATTACACAAAAGCAGTTTTTTACAACAATCCGTTTTTTATTCCCAGTGTCAGAAAAGAACACAATGACCTGGTTCTGCCCATGGGAGCAGGATGGAGGAGAGGGAAAGTATTTCACAGCAGAGATACAACACCCACAGCTGAGATGACCTTCAGCAGGAAGAAATAATGTCTAAATCTTGGTGTGTTTATTAAAAACGGTGCCTTCCTTGCTCTGGGCACTCACAGAGACATGTGGCTGTGCTGGAGGCCAAGCAGCTATTCCTGAGGGCAGGCATTTGAAGGGCATTCCATGATAAGGCTGCTGCTGGAGTGGAGCTTGCTCTGAGCACAGGGCTGAACCCACCTCAGAAATTCAAGTTTTGTTTTAAAAAGCTCCCTCCAATTAAGCCCTCACTGGCTCCAGGAGGCAGAAGTCAAGTCCACTCCTGCAATACTCAAAGCTGTGAACTCTCATTTTAAACCACTTCCTTCCCTTTATCAAACAAAGTTAGCAAAGTAATATTTAGAAAATTCATCTACAAGGATCATTGTTTGCAGCAAACTTGGAAGAGGAAAGAGAAATAATTCTGATGTTTTTTGTGAACTTCAGCAGCAGCAGGAGTAAGCTGGAGCTACAGGGCTAACTCTGAAAAGCAAATTTCTTTGCTATTAGGAGAATCTCATGACTTGAATGTTCACCTGCACCTAAAACTGGAGGTATGGTTAATTTTCAAAACAATGGCATGAGTAATACTTTACATTTATGGAAAATCTTTTCCCCAGCAGCTGTAAAGCTCCTCATGAGCACTGATTAACAAATCACAACTAAATATACACCTCACAGAGAACAAAGATAACAGGCTGAGTTTATTAACGCAGATATTCACTGCACCCAAACTAAGATTCAAGGGCCTGATTTTTAATCAATATCCTAAAATATCACTGAACCAAGAAGCCCTGAACTGATCACTGGCTCAATTTTCTGGGCAATCTGGACCCAAAATTAGCTCTGGAGGAACAGGGACTGAATTCAGGTCTTTCAACAGCTGTGAGCATCAACTTCTCTTTGGCAGCAAGCTCTCAAGCTGCAAATTTTAACTGTGGGCTTTGCTTTCTTGCTGCAAAGGCTGGGTTCTGAACACAAGGGCTAACACTGAACAGCTTGCTTAGATTAGATTAAAAATGTAAGGGGAAACACTTCTTTACATTTAGGTCCTGCTTTAGCACAAAATATAACCTGGGTGGGACACACCAGGTCAATATTTAAATTTTGTAGTAATCCCAATCTGCCGGGAAGAGTAAGAAAAACTTGTCTTTGACAGTTTTTGATCTGTGGTCTACACAAAGTTTATTTGAAACTAAAATAACCCCAAAACATGCAGGTAAAACCTCACAACATATTCCCTGAACAGCTGCTTGCAGGGATGCTTTTAGTCTTGCCTGTTCTGAGGCTTGAAGCAGCAGCTTTCCCTGTTTCAAAGAAAAGGAGGAAAAACTGTGTAGATCCATCGCAGCTTGGGAATTCCCGTGTTTCCATCACCCTGCGCCTGCTTCCTACACCTGGGAAGGGCCCCAGGAGCTGTGTGTGTGTGTCAGCACCTCGGGCACACAGAAATGCCGATCCCTGCAGCCCAAAACTTGCGGGATGTGCCTCTCTGTGCGCCCTGGAACCAGGAGAGGGGTACAGACCCCAGCTCCCTTGGGAACGTGGAATCACCAGCCGTGACTCCCACGGGGATGCCGTGAGTGTCGGGATGTGCAGAAGCTGTCGGGATGTGCAGCCCAGCCCCGGGGGACGCGGGTTTCGGGCAGCCCAGCCCCGGGGGACGCGGGTTTGGGGCAGCCCAGCCCGGGGGACGCGGGTTTGGGGCAGCCCAGCCCCGGGGACGCGGGTTTGGGGCAGCCCAGCCCGGGGGACGCGGGTTTCGGGCAGCCCAGCCCGGGGGACGGGGGTTTCGGGCAGCCCAGCCCGGGGGACGCGGGTTTCGGGCTGTGCACGCTGTCAGATCCGCCGCTGCCTGCGCACCCTGTTGCTCGCACGAGTTGCGATGCGGAGCGGCCGCACGCCCGGAGCCTGCAGGGACAGCTCGGTGCGAGCCCCCCGTATTTAAACACGGGCACACACGAGTGCAGGGCGGCTGGGCGCCCCGAGGCTCCGGTTCCATGCGGGGCTGAGGCGGCGGGCACGGAACGGCGCTCGCTGCCCCCGAGCCCGGGCACCGGCGGCCGCCCCGTCCCGGCGGGCCAGCGCCGCGGCCACGCTCCCACCCAGGGGCGGAGGGAAGGAAGGGGCCGGCCCTGCGGCCCGTGACCTTGAGGGACACCCCGCCGCCTCGCACTCCCCGCCCCGGGCCCGGCCGCTGCCCCGCCAGCGGGGCGCCATTTCCAGCCTGCCAAGGGGACGCTCTGCGCGGCGGGGCGCCGGGGTGGCTCGGGCGGCGGCGGCTCCGCGCGCAGCTTGCCCCGGCGGCCCCCGTCCCGCCCGCCTCGCCCCCTCAGGGCTCACCTGAGGGTCAGCCCGGCGCCGGGCTGCAGGCGCGGCACGGCGGGCGCTCCCGCCAGGCTCCCCCGCAGCAGCACTCGCGCCGCCATCTTGCTCCCGCCGCCTCCCTCCTGGGCCGGGGGCTGCGGCCACGCCCCCTGGCGGGCAGCGCCGCTTGCGCATGCGCGGCCGTGGCGGCCCCCGGGACCCCCTCACGGCCCCTCAGCTGAGGGGACTCGGTTTGGGGGCACCAAGTCGGCTTTAGGGGGACCCTGCCCCGGTTTGGGGGCCGCTACTCTGATATTGGGGACCCAGATCTAGTTTTGGGGTCCCTCAGCCTCGGTTTGAGGGGACCAGGTCAGATTGAGGAGGACCCTGCCCCGGTTTAGGAACACCTAGTCAGACAGAGAGGGACCCCAGCCCCGGTTTGGGGGTATCTGGCTGCATTTGAGGGCACTCCAACCACAATGCTAGAGGATCCCCAGCCTGGTTCAGGGGTACCCAAGCCCCGGTTTCAGGAAGGACCCCCTTGGATTTAGCAAGGCCCCAAGCCCCGGTTTTGAGAGACTCCAGCCCCAGTTTGGGGGACCCTGGGCCCAGTTTGGGGCCCCGCAGTCAGATTTAGGGGGACCCCAGCCCCAGTTTTGGGAATCCCAGCCCTGGTTTTAGGGGACCCAGTTGGATTTAGGGACCCCAGCCCCTGTTTGTTGCTCTCCCAGTACATTTTTCACTCGCTGGCAGCTGAAGGGTTTTCCACACGCTGCTCTGCTGTATTCAGAGATATTTTGGCTGAGGAGGAGGTGTGTGCTGGCATCAATCCTTAAATCACTTCAAATTAAGGGTAAAGTGGTAATTAGGGTAATAATTAAAGGGCAGTTCTAAAAGCAACAAGCCAACAAACACAGAAAGCAGTCAGTGACTAATCCTTATCATTCCACATAACACCTATAATGATTCTATCTTGGCCCTATAAACTTTCCCTTCCCATTTTATGATTTTTCTATCAGCACTTTCCGAGAGTAATCCAGAAGATAACACAAATGATGTGCTTTAACATTACAAAAGTACAATCTGTTTAAAACAATTTAACCTACAATTGCCATCACTCTATTAAATAACACAGTCTGATATGTAATTTGGTTTTAGTCACATTTTGATCTGACAGCATGGCAAGTTGTTGTGCAAGCCTCCCAGAGCCTACACTGGAAAAATTATAACCTTCTGTGATGAATCAATCTTATAGGAAAAAATATGGCATTTTCACAGCTACTCAAGGGGAATTACAAGACAAGAACATATTAATTCCCCTAATTAGATGTAGATGCAATCTATTAAGCAAACAGGAAACCTTTTCTATTTTTTATAATTATCTAGTTATTAGAACACTTATTTCCCATATATTGAGGGTCAAGTTCTGCTTGGCTACAACTTCAGTGCATTTCCTACAGCCCAGGACCAAATTCCACCCTGTTTAACCAAGTTCTCCCAATCTCTGCTTGGATGAAGTTTCACATTTTGCATTCACCTGGGCAGGAATCAGAGCTCAGGTTTTTCCTTTCCTTTGATCAGCCAGCTCCAGTTCCTGAGGAATTTACATAAACCCAAACCTCTGCCACAAACAACAAGAAAAACCCTACAGCCACATGTCTGAGGCAATTCCTCAACCTCAGAGCCCGTGCCCACAGAATTTTACACAGAGACTTTTCAGTGCAAGTTTCTCAACATCCCACATGAACACTGGCATTCAAAGAGCAGCATTTTTTGCTTTGAAGCACCAAAGGAAGTTTAAGTTTCTCATTCTTGCTGTCCCAAATAATTTGGTGAGTTCAGTCAGGCCTTTTAGGCAGCCACAACTGATTTTGTGCAGGAAGTTAAAGGGCAAATGATCTTTAATAATCTGACAACAGCAGAAAACACAACTGGAAGCTACTCAATTGCTTAAAGTAAGATATTTTAGGTCAGAGAATAAGATTTTAGATCTTGTTTTGCTTCTGACACTTCGGAAAGGATTTCTCACAGCTCTCATATCCCACTCTCCCCTCCCACACCTACAAATTTTGAGGCAGATGCCCTTTTAGATCCAAAGTCAGAACATGAGGCTGCTGCAACAGCTGCAGGCTCTCAGCTTGCTGCATGCCCTGGGGGAGAGGACACGAGATCCCCAGGCTGTACCAGGATAAAGTCATCTTTCATCACTAACTGCTCTGGCCTTCACTCCACATTAAAGCACACAGCAAACCAGCCCCTCTAGCTCCCCAAAATGTGTTATTTTAATTAGCTTTTCTGTTGAGACTAAATCTAATCACTTTAGGCTTTGTATTCCCATCAGCTCAGTGAGATCCAGCTCTGCCAGGATGAAATCCTGCCCTTGGTCAGGGGACAGAGCCAACCACACTAAGCTGCCCAAAGCTTTCATTCTCACCTCTCTGCCACTGTAAAGGCAAAGGGCTGTGTTTTTGTTAGGTTGGAAGTCAGAAGGCACTGTAAGAGGAAATAAGGACACAAGCAGGCAGCTGGTTTTAAAATTCTACACTTCCTTTCAAAAGCTTTAATAGCATCATTTCCAGTAACCCTACAAACCACAAAAGACTGCCTGAAATACAGAACAACCAAATAATATAATGACCCTCCCACCAAAATTAAACATCACACAGCTGTAGTCTTGTCTTAACACAGAGAGGTCATTCCAGGAGGGCAGCTGCCTTTGGGAACTGTCACTGGGGCAAAACTACTGGCAACAAAATGAAGTGTGAACACTAAACTTGCATTTTTCTCTGCATTTTCATTCAAAGCTCCAGGTGCCCATCAACCTGCAACATCTCTTTGCATAAGCAACTACATGTACTATTTATTTTGACTACAAATTTCACTGAAACATTTAACATATCACAGCAGGGCCTCAAACATCCCTGACAGGGAGACACAAAAGCTGGAAGCCCTCTGCTTAAAATATTTCCCCCCCTATTTGTCTGTTGAACAAACTTTAAGTTCCTGAAGTTTCTCACTTAGATAGGTGGTATCTGCCTCGGTGAGGTTTTCTGAATCTGACAGGTTTTCCAGGAATCTGGTTCCTGCACAGGGCTTTCCTGTGATGGGATCTATGACATTGCCAACCTTGAACACAATTTCAGCCAGTTCGTGTTTCACGTGTTTGCTCCTTCGCTCGGGCAGAGCTTTCAGAAGAACAATGTCTCCAACAACACACTGCTGCAGGGGGTCGTGGGCAAAATAGGTTTTTCTTTTGTTAAAGAACTGTAAAAGGAACAAAAACAAAACAAAAAAAAGAAATCTTGGTATTATATTTCAAAGTTACGTGATGGATAAATATATAATTAATATCAAATAAATAAATTTCATTCAAGTTTTATGGATGTTTTAAAGTGAGATTCAGTTTGGATCATGAAGAGAAATACAACTGTGCACTCCACAGGTTCTCCACAGACAGCACAGCACTGCCCTTCCCAATCTCTTGCCAGGATAGCGTTGCCAACTGAGCCTGGAGGAAAGCAGATGGGGAAGAAAAAGCTCTGAAATCTGTATTTCAAAGCTTTTTATGTGAGAGTTTTTTTGCTGAAATATTTTTTTTTTTCACATAAAAAGTTTGGGGATTTTTTTTCTTATTAGAACAGCAGAATTCAGAGTCCTTTATTAAATAAATTAGGTTAAGAAATAAAGGTTCTTCTACTGGATAAAATATTGACATGGGCTCCACAAGACCCATTTTCCAATCCTGACTCTATACTTAACCTTTTGGTTACCAAAATCAACTTATTCTACCTCCATGTAGCACTGTTTCCCTATTTAAAATGGAGAAAATACAATTTTTAACCTTCCTGCTTGAAGTGCGTCTATAAGGGCTAAATCCAAGATCACAGAAACGTTACAATTATACATAAAGAAAAAAAGCCATAAAATTTATTGTACAAGTGACTAGTAAACTGTCAAGTCTCCCAAGCATGCTCCACATGGACATGAAAAATTAAATCTAAGTGTGAAACAACAAAAGCTTACCTTCCCAAAAAGATCAAATGAAGTGCATTAACAAGGCACTTCAAAGAAATACATTTAGCAGGTAATTTGTAAGTCCTCACCACTCACTGCTTTTCATCCTTTGCAGTCATCCCCACAGCCACATCCTTAAGGAGTTTGATTTGTAAAGAGTCATCAAAACTTTTAAGAGTTGAATCAGCAGAACATTTCTCCACAAAATACAAAAGGCAGCAGGCAGGAGAAGCTGTTCACTGGTGTTACCTTCAGCAAGTAGGGATCCAGCACGAGCCTGGTCACTCTCACTTTGGCAGTTTTCTGCATTTTGGTCCCAATCACTTTCCCCACTATCCATTTTGCATGGACAGCTCCACGTGGCACAGACATTGTTCAGTTATGGTCATGCAGTACCTGGCAGCAAGAAAAGCAGATGTGTTACTGTAACAAAGCAAAAAACATCAACGCTTTCTGATCAATACCACAACTTCCCTTATTTCAGACTCACAGCTTCATTAGGTCTTTTTGTTGGAAGAACAGTTCAAAACTCCATTTATTGCACTAATTCAGCCCTTTTGACAATACAGAAGGGATGCCACTGTGTCCCTGCTATCAGAAGAAGTTCCTTCAGGACAGCAGGAAAACTGGACAGAACAGCATGAGGAGGAGACCTTACCCCACAAAAAGAGTGATCCCAACTGTCATTAATACAATAGAGAGAAGTGTAGCCGTGGAAATGATTCATTGAATAATGAATTACACGCACTCCAGCAGCTGTTTTGGCTGGA
This sequence comes from Passer montanus, assembly GCF_014805655.1. Classification (NCBI taxonomy): domain Eukaryota; kingdom Metazoa; phylum Chordata; class Aves; order Passeriformes; family Passeridae; genus Passer; species Passer montanus. The sequence continues at coordinate 1,891,347 of NW_024369262.1, read as the reverse complement.
AACCTGTTCATCAGAACAGAGTGCACCCAAACAAGGGAGCAGCCTACAGCTTTTGTTCAAAGTCCTTTCCTCCTGTGCCTCTCATTATCAGCTGATGGAACCTAAGGAAGGTAATGAGCTTCTCAAGCCAGAAATGACACATCAAAGAGCTGTCTGATCCATAGTACATGGGTTTGTTTTGAGTTCTTTCCTGCAAGTAAATTATATTCCATTCCCTTATTTGGTTTAATTAGGGAGAGCTTTCTGTACCACTCTTGCAAAAGTCAGGGGAAAAACCAACAGAAGACTCCAATCAATGCAAAACTAAAGGGGATTAATGACCATTTTCTCTCCCACTCAGATCCGCTGTTAAGCACAACCAACACCTGTGAACTCTCGGTGCCCCCCAGTTTGTAAGACACTCGCTTTGATGTCCCAACACATCAAAAGCAGACTTTAGGGATGCAGGGGCACAGCCACAGGATGAAAGGCCTCAGCAAACACTCGGGGGCCGCTTTTCCCCCGCCCGGCTCAGCTGTGGGCGCTCAGGGCTGGAAGGAACCAGCGTGGGGCCCCTCCTGCACCCCACGGCTAAACACCCCACGCAGCCAGGCGTGTGCAGCACGGGCAACACCCGCCGAGCACCGGCAGGCAGCGAGAAAAGAAGAAATGGAAGAGCCGGAGCCCTCGGCCCCCCCCAGCGCGGCTCCCCACAGCGCCAGGCCCTGCCCCGGCGCCTCCGCGCCGCAGCGCCGCGGGGCTCAGCCGGGCGGGTCACGCAGCACCCAGAGCCAGCCGCGGCACGGGGGGACCCGCAGAGGCGAGCCGGGACCCCGGGCAGCCCCGTCCCCTCTCACCGCCGCCGCCGCCGCGCCTCGGGGGCCTCACAGAGCCGGGCCCGGAACGGGCGGCGCCCAGCACGGAAGCGCCGCGCGGCGGGAAGGGGCGGGGCCCGGGCGGGCAGAGGGGCGGGGCTTCCCGGCCCTATTTAAAGGCGCAGGCGGCCGCCGCCCCCTCAGAGGCGGTGAGGGAGGTACGAGTGTGGGTTTGTGGGTGGCGGAATTGGTTAAAGTTAGGAAAGATCTCTAAGAGCTCTTTAAAGATCCTTAAAGATGATAGAGGGCAAGCCTTAAGAGGAATGGCTGAGGTCACTTCATTTGTTCAGCTTTGAGAAGATGAGACAGGTCACACCTTATTGTGGCCCTCAGTATTCTCATGAGGGAGAGGTGGAGCAGGTTCTGATCCTTTCTGTCTCATCTGTGACAAGGCTTGAGGAGCTGGCTGGAGCTGAGTCAGGGCAGGTTTATGTTGGATATCAGGGGAAGGTTTTTCACCCAGGGCATGGTGGAGCACTGGAACAGGCTTGTTGGTGCAGTGGTTATGGCACCAAACCTGACAGAGCTCAAGAACTCTGATATGTGGTGGGGTTCTGGAACGTTCTGTGCGCTGTCAGGAGTCGCACTCGATATTCCTGATGAGTCGCTTCCATCTCAGGATATTCTGATTCTTTCACTGTGAAGTCCAACTGTATCCAGCACTGCCACCATAACCCCAAACCGCATCACCCAGCACCCAATCTGGACATTTCGAGGGATGGTAACCCCACCATGGCAACCTGTTCCCATGCCTGACCACCGAAACAGTGAAAACACTTTTCCTAATATCTCATCTGAATCTCCCATCTCAGTTTAAAGCTGTTTTTTTCTTGTCTTCTCACTGCAAGCAGAACAGACTAACCCTACCTCACCACAGCCTCCCCTCTGGTAATTTTGGGGAGGGATGAGGTTCCTCCCTGAGCCTCCTCTTCCAAACAAATGCAGGCTGTGGGTGCTGGGGGACCCCTTTACATGGAATTTTGGGGATGGAGCTGACTCTCAGTACAGCCCCTTTGAGGTTTCTGCACATCAACACGTGCTGTGCTCTTCCCCTTGCTGATAAGTGATGGATGTGAGACAAATCTTGAAGGTTTTCCATATAAATCTGGAATAATTATAGTAGATATGGAGTGAGAGCTGGCCTGTCCTTGCTATCCCTAACCTGGGTATATATCCATAACCTGGCAGATAATCAGTTTCTATAAATCTCTGTATAAAAGGGAGAGTTAGCAAAAAAACCCCAAACTACTTAGAAACTGAATAATGGCAAAATTATTACATTGAGGTAATGTGCTCCTGGTCTGTCCCTGTGACTTCAGGCTGAGGCCATCCTTTTTTTTTTTAATTTAAATGTGCTCCCTTACCCCTTTCTGCTGATCTTTTGGCTGCTGCCCAGTTTAGAGCCTTGTTCTCTTTTCGGTGTGTGGGTGTCCCATCGTCTCTCACGGCAGGAAGAGGACAGGTAGGGAATTATGTTTAATTAACAGCACAACTCCAGGCAGTTTTCTTTCTTAAGGTGGCTGATACGGGCAGAACAGGAGACACTGTTGAAATAATTTGATCACGTACCATCCAAGGAATTATTCGGAAGTTCATTATCCATTTTTACATCTATCCAAGCCAAACCTCGTGGGTTTCTCTTAGTTTAGTGCCTGGTTGTTCGAATTACAGAGCGGGGAAGTGGGGAGGAGCCCTGGTGCAGGCAGGAAATGGTTAAAGAGTTCCTATCACCTGGGAAAGCGATCCTTTGATTTTTCAGAGGGCGCTAACATGCTGCAGCTCATGGAAACAAAGGGAAAGGGATCAAGTAGAAAAGTTGTTCTTGGATTTTATTCTCAGTGGCAAAACTTCTGAGGGCTGGATATTGATGTCTGCGGGGGAAATACGGAGTTTTTGGATTAAAAGGGTTTTTTCCCCCCTTCTTATCGTCATTCAAAATAGGATCTGTGAGGTAAGTCTTGATCCAACTGGTGACTTTAGATAACTTCTTTTAAGAGTGATGAGTAAAAAAACCCCTTTATCTTGCTGACCCATTTTAAAGCAGTGAATTCTTTGCTGAAATTGTTCCTGGGGCAGGGAGCAGAGGCAGGAGCGTGAGTCAACAACCGCACCGAGCCCGCGATGCTCTCCTGTGTTGTCTGCATTCAGACGGCTTGCATTAATTCCTGAGCTGGAGTATGGAAATCCAGGAGAAACATAATGACTCAGGGGAATTTGCCACTCGGAGCTGCAGTAAATATTTCAGCGCTGACACTCTTTCAAGCTGTAGTAGTGGCTATGCTAATGTGCTTTTGCAGTGGGGTGCTTCAAGCATCTTCTGGTGGTGGCTCTTAAAGTAAATTCCCAGTCCTTGTCTCTGGAATCCTCGTTGCTGTCCCAAAGGTTTTGTGTTTCCAGCTCCATGCTGATCCTTTCAAGCTGATTCATTATGAAGGTGTAAGAGGGGTCTGGATTGTCATTAATTCTTTGCCTGTCTGCACCTGAGTTCTCACCTTAAAAAGTGCTGCTGGATTTTGTGTGTGTGTAAAAACAGATGATTTTCCACCCCAGTGCGGCTGCCCCAAGGGTGATGGATGGTGATGGCTGTCCCTGAGAGCCAGTGCCACCTGAAGGGAAGTTTTTACACCCCATGGAGAATCCCACAAACCCCACCCATTCCCCTTCACTGAGCATAAATCGCACCCTCACTCTCGGGCACCTTGAGAGGTTTGTCTCCAGGGCGCTGAGTCCTGGTGGATGTCTGGAGCTCGGTGAGTGTGTGCTGGTGCAGGTTTCACCTTTCCCTCTCTGCCTGCCTGTGGGTGCCTCCCCACGTGGATCAAGGTGCAGGCTGTGCTGTGACACATCGGCCTGGCTGCTGCCACAGCCACCCGGCCAGTCCTTCCTGCTCTTCCCACTGCACCCGCGCTGTGCTCCTGCTTCCTCCCTCTCCAGGAGGGACAACACTCAAACCCAGAGCTGCTGGATGTCCCTCCTTTTGTCTTGGGCACCAGCAGAGACTTGGGGCTCTTTGTTCCTTCCCATTTTATTCCCCATCGCTGCCTCGCTGTTCCCCTCGCCACACCAGGCTTTTATCACTCATCTCCCTGTGCTTGTTCCCAGCTCCTGAACTCGCTGTTCCCAGCTTCTGGCTCAGCAGGAATCTTTCATCACCCTGCCCTGTTTTGCATTCGTGCTCTGATCCATCACATTTTGCTCCTTCTGGATCCCTGTGGCACCTGCAGGAATAAATCACTGGAGCTGGGTGTCAGGAGCCTTGGAGCACTTGATTCCCTGTTGTTAGAAGGAATTACTTTTGCATTTACACAAAAAATTGCAAATCCCTGTATTTTTTTTATCTTGCTTTTTTTTTTTTCAGCAAGATTTCTCTTATTTGAAAAAAGTTCTTTCTCTAAAATCTTCTCTGCTAAGTGCTCTTGCTTCTGTTGTCAGGATCTGACATTCATTTCAGCTATTCAGTGTGAAAACCCTTTCCAATTTCTTTACCAGTGCTATTGATTAAAATGCAGTTTACTTTTCTGGGGAAAATTTGATATTCAAAAAATGTCTTTTTGCTGTGAGTCAGAATGTACTTTTCCATGGAATAAAAATTCTGGAAAGAACAAAAAAAAATGCTATTGGAAATGTTGAACAAATTATATTGTCGTTTCAACCTGGTTATATAAGAAAAAAAGAAATAACTTCAAAGTCCAAATGAAAAGCTCTGGTATTTTCCTCATATTTTGAGAAAATGAGTACATTTTTCTCCAGCTGCTCAATTTTATCTGTTCAGAATTTTCCATATGAAACTCTGAGAATGTTCTGTACTGGCCCTAACTCTGAGTTCCTGTTTAACTCAGCTGGCTGTTTCAGGTTACATATTAAAAATGAATTATGAAGCTTTTTTCTCCTTAGTTTTCAGCCATTAATGTTTCTTCTAGAAATTAATAAAACTATTTCCATTTTTGTATAGAAGCCTGAAGTTCTCAGGCTATAAATGCTGTATGGTACAATTATTTACAGTTTTGAAAAAAACTGATGGAAAAGATCTTTGGAATGCAACAGGTTAAAAATTAATTTTGCAGATTAGAGATCAAAAAATGTCTGCGGTAATTTACTGCTGGTGTGGATGCCCTCACATGATGCTCTCCCTGTCAATATTGCTGTGGTCATTTTGGGGATTTTCAATATTCCCTTTTTCCTTAATTGAAACTACTTTGCTGTGCTAAGTAGAAAAGACCTGAGCTCTGCTCAGCTGGGTGCACTGAGCTGCCCAAATTATAGAAGAAAGTTTGTGGCAGGATCTGGTTTTCACTGTCAAATGTAATCCCTGAGGAGAAAGGTGCCCTGGAGTGATGGATTTGGGCTCTGGCTGTGCTGCTCTTGCCTTTCACTGGTTTTGGGTGGTGTGGCTCTCCTGGGCTGGTGGTGGCACTGCCAGGAGGGACCAGCATTGGGGGAGTCCTTTGAGGGTTTGGGTGCCTCCAGTCTCCAGGACAATGCTGTCACATTGTTTTGGGGGGAAGTTCAGAAAGAGAAATGCCAGCCTGTGCTTTTCCAGCATTATTCTTGAATTTTCCTGAGGCTGCACCTTCATGAAGCCCATTATTCCCTGTCCTGAAGAGCAGCCATTACCACATCTCACCACTCGTCCTTTCTCTGTTCCAACCTGTGCTTTCATCTCCCCACAGATGATTTTCTAGCCCTTGGACCTCTCCTTTGGACTCCAGTTGTTTTCCCAGCTCCAGATGGTGCCCATCTGGTGAAAACCAGATCCTGCCCCAAACCCAAAGAAGACTTCAGCAGAAGCTCCACCAGAGGCAGCTGGAGGGAGAGGACTCCCCAGCTCCCCAGTGGTGTCAGAGGGATGAATTTCCTCCTGAGCTGCTCCTCCCCACTCTGAGTTGTCTCCATCACTTGTTCTCAGCTCTGCCTCTGATATCCCTATGATTTGGTAACTATTTTATCTCTTCCCTGCCTCAACTTCCCTATAATCTGTAAAGAAAACATTCCATATCTGTTTCACCTCCTATTTAACCCCTCAGAATTTGTGGGTGGGTGGCACAAACAAAGTAAGTGAAAAAATCAATAAGTTTGCAAGCCAATTTAGAGCTCAGCAGAAAAAAAAAGGGAGCAAAATATTTTATGAAATCCTGGAAGGTGCAGGCAAATGGAAATTTTCAGTTTAAACTAGAGCTTTATTTTGGAATTCCTCAAGGGGAGATTGGAATTCTGCCACACTGTAATAGTCTTGTATTGCAGGAAACCAGGAATGCCTCAGTCTCTTGCCCTGTACAGTTCACAGATTCTCTCTACATTATACAAGTTTGACCTGTTAATTTTATAAAGTAAAAAGAAGCAAAAACCTTTACAGGCTGATTTCCCGTGCTCAGAAAGAAATGCCTGAGAACTGCCTGGAGCAGATTCACACCATCATTAACTCCAGCTTTCAATATTTGCTTTCCACAAGATTCTTGTGGAAGCAGCATCTCCTCAATTTTTTTGGGTGGCATGGAGGTGATCACATTTAGAACAGAAGATTTCTGATGGAATTTTCTGTTTGCTTCTGCAAAATTAAGTTAATTTCATGAGACTTCACTGGGAAAATTCCTGTTCTAAATTACTTTTATCATTGTGAGTGAATAGCACAAGAGAATGTGGTAATTTCAGCTGAATTTCAATGCATACATTCTTGGCATTTGTATGATTTCAGGGAGTTAAAACCTCATGTTATAAAGAAATCCAAGTTTAGTTGCTGAAGGAGCCATAACTGATGGGAAAGGACTGTGTTGGATTTGGTAGAATAAAGCTGAGCTGCAGTTTCTGGTGTTCTACTGAGTGGAGATGCTGCAGAGACCCTTGAGAAAGAGAATTTTATTTGTATAGCCAAAATCTGAGAAAATACAGCAATTACAGTTTCTGAGCAACTTCCTTTAAGGAGCAAACGAATTTAAAAGGTTTTTCTTTCAACGTCCTTATTAGCCTCAAAAAATGCATCTCTAACAGTGAATTTATTCTGCATGTTTGGACTCATTCTGCTTTGGAATCTAACCAAGAAAATGCTGCTGAATTTCCATCCCTCAATGTTTGATTTCAGGTGTGGCTGCCCTCATCAGCTGAAAGATATGTCCATCCGAGGCCTGAAGAAGAAACAACCCAAGACTTTTAAAGTCAGGATTATAACAGTGGATGCTGAGATGGAGTTCAGCTGTGAGGTGAGAGTGTCAGCAAGTGCTGGGAGCTGGGGAGTGCCCTTTGTGTTAGCAAGAAATTGGAAAAATTCACATTATCAGCTCGTGGATGGTCTTAAAGCTGATCTGCTATTTTTATAAATAATGGATTATTTAATCTCAGGTGTGTTCTTCTCTTAACTCTGTTCAGAATTTAAAGCTGTTTGCATGAAATCCATTTGACTGGCACAGCTAAATTAATACTAAAACTGCTTTCTTCATTCCAATTGTTTGTAAGGATCCTACTTCTCCATGAATTTTTTTTTTTTTTTGGAACTGACACAACTCTTTAATACACTTCCAGCTTGGATAAACTGGTCAGAGCTGGTGCTAAGATGTTGATAAAATAATTTATAAACTGGTATTTTTGTTAGAGCTGGGACATTCTCTTCCAATTTGCCATTTATAAACTCCAGGTCTTTGCCTGCAATGGGTGTTTGGATCTCTGGGCAGAAGAGAAAAAAGGATTGATGAAAGAGCTGGCAGTTCTATTAATTATGGCTGATAAATTAATTAGGGAAGTCAAGGCTGGGGAAAAATAAATGATCAATTGCTGAATAAATTGGGCTGCGCTATTGAAGGGACAGAACTGTCCCTGATTAATTAATTCCTAATCATCCAGCAAAAGCAAAACAAGACACACAGCTATTTTGGGGTGTTAGAAAACTCAGTTCCAGTGGGACTGGCAGGTTTAGTGGGACCTGACTGCTCTGTGAGCCATTTAATGTAATTTATTAGGTCCTGCAGAGACAGGATAGATTAATCTTGTATGACTTACTGCTCTGGAGTACTTGCAGGCAGAATTGTGAAAATAAAGGATTTGGAAAATCTGATTTAGAGATCAGAGCCCTTGTTAACAAACAGTGTATTCCTTCCTTTGCTACCTCTCCTTTCTCCCCAGACACTGCTCTTTTGCTGGGATGATTTCCAGTTTTCCACTCCAATACTGCCTAAAAGTTCACTTTTTTTTTTCTTTTTGCCATTCAGTTTTTAGTTTTAGCAATTAGATAAAATCATCTTTCTGTGAAATGTGGTGAAACAGATGAGCAGCCTCTTTGGTGAAGGGAGCAAGGCATCAGACGTGTGTGAATTTGGGACCTTGAATCAAAGTTTGCTCTCTGTGGCTGCTAAATTGAAATGAAAACATTTAAGAAGACTCATTTAAATCAAAGTAGGATAAAGGCTTGGCCTGGTGCCACTGAAATACCTGAGGGGTGTGAAAGGTGTTCTCATTGTTCAGCATTCCTACCCCGTGTCCTGATTTGATTTCCCCTGGCTTTCTCTCAGTCTCTCCAATTTGTATAAACCATTGAGTCAAAATTTTGGACAAATATTAATAAAGACTTGCCACATCCCAGGGAATCAATAATACAATCCTCATTCCCTCAAGTGCTTGGTGCTTAAATGACTCCAGCTGCTCTCTGGATGTGTCTGGAGAGGGAGAGGAGGTGGAACACAGCAACTCTGACAGCAGCAGGAATATTTCATTAAAAACCTAAAGGTGAAATAAGATTTCACAGGAGGAAGGGCTCAAATGGAGCAAATTCATTTAGGATATCCATGTTTTTCTTGATTTTTTTCTCTCTCTCAGATGAAGTGGAAGGGAAAGGATTTGTTTGACCTGGTGTGCCGAGCCCTTGGTTTGAGGGAGACCTGGTTCTTTGGCTTGCAGTACACAATTAAAGGAATGTGCACCTGGTTAAAGATGGACAAAAAGGTACAGGAGACAAAATGGGTGGCAATTAATTATTTACTTCTATAAATATTGACTTTCTGGAGCATGGGAGCTAAAGGGATGTGTTCCATGACAACTCAGAATTTGACATGGTAGCTTTTCTTAAGGTCAAAATAGGATTATTTGCTCTGATTGCTTCTATCCCATTTGACCTGCAGCATCTCACACTAATCACCACTGATTGCTGTTAGATTAAAGACCAGAATTACCCTTCCCTCTAAAATATGGGAAGGCTTTAAGTGGATTATTGGCTGCTTTCTGATTTTCCTTGGGAATATTATCTTGAGACACTCATGAATCCTTTTTGCTGCTGATTTGATTTTATTTTATCTGTAAACAGGTTTTGGATCAAGAAATCCCCAAAGAAGATCCCATTAGCTTTCATTTTTTGGCTAAATTCTACCCAGAGAAGGTAGAAGAGGAACTCTTACAGGAAATTACCCAGCATTTATTCTTCCTTCAGGTGAGGAACAGTTTTGAACCATGAATTCCTTCTGTATTTCCCCTGGTCCTTTTGCATTGTCTTTGATCTTGTTGGCAGCTCAGGATAATTCTGCTTGCTTCAGCTCTCTCAAGAACTTTGTAGACATTATTTTTATGAAATACAAACATCTCTCCTGCCTGCTGTGGGTTTGTGTCCAGGTAAGCTGGATGTTTCATCTTCTGCAGGTTTTTGTGACAGCACCCAGCAGTTTGGGGGATAATTCCAAACCTGAATATTCCAGGCTTGTTTTGCTCCTTAACATGTGTTTAAAAAATTAAAATTCCATGCAAAGCTGGAACTGCTGGAAGAACTGAGGTTTTTTGGAGAGATTTTGTGCTGGAGAGCAAAAACCTCTAGAAAACAAGGACTCCCTAAACCTTCATTTTGGATTGTAGGGATAAAAGATCATGGAATTTGATAGGCATTCTGAAATGCAGGCTTGTTCACATGGCAAGGTTTGAGAGGAGCAGAGCAGCACACACCATTTGAGCTCCATCAAAAAGCAGATGAAGGAGCAAATTCTTGGAGCTTTATCAAAAATAGAGATGGATTAACCAGGGAGAGCTCCACAGATGAGTTTGGCATGGTCACTTCCCGTGTCTGGGACATCCAGCTTCACTCCTGAGTTACTCTGTAGTCCCTCTGGAAGTTTCAGCCCCTGGAGTGTTGCTCTATTCCAGCAGGATGAGTCTGTGCAGGTAGCTGGGATAAATTCAATCTGCAGCTGGAAATAAACCCAGTAAATTCCCTTGTTCCTTGAGGAGGATGTGCTAATGAAATACTGGGGAAATGCTGCAGCTCTGAGGGTTCATAAACCCACCAGAACTTCATCCAGAACCTTCAACCACTTGGCAATTTATTTCTTCAGCTAATTTTGGAAAGGAATGAGGACAGCAGAACTTTTCCTGCTCTTTTAATCCTGATTTTTCCATTTTTTTCCCTTTTCTGCTTGAACCTGCCTTAACTAGCAGATATGCAATTAGCAAATTCTTCTCATTCCAAAGTAGGCAAACAAGGCTGAAACAAATTGGAACTTGCAAAGTTTCCTGACTATAAGAACTTCAGCTCACACCTGGATGCTAATAGGAAAAACATGTTCAGACATCTGGATGCCTGAAGATTTCAGCTCTCCTGACTCTTCAGACCTTTGCAAATTAATGTGGCATAAATGTCTGAATAAATGTCATTGACTAAAGCTAAATATTGGCTGCTTAAAGATGAAGTAATTTATTGCTTCTTCATGAAGTTTCACAAAAAGTCCTTGTAAAAGTTGATCAGAGAAAACAAACAAACAAAACAACCCAGACACTTATGGGGGATTTATCCACATTGTTCTAAATTCTGGAGCATGATTTGCTCTGTGGAGAATGAAAACTGGATCTTTCCAAATTGGAAGAAAAATATTTCCATTCTTTCCATTTTAACAGCTTAGAAAGAATGTTCCCTGCACTGTAACTCAGCTTCACAGATTGTGCTCACCAGGGACTAAATTTAAAAGCAAAAACTTTCTTGGTGGTTCATTTCAGTTCCCAGCACCTACAGAGGTGTGTTTGTGAACAGAACTTGTGCTAGCTCAAGTCATTTTTCTATTTGGAAATGTTTAAGACTGTGAGCTATGCAAAATTTTGTTGTCTTGTGCTTGTTCCTAAGCTAAATACCCCTGAGAGGAGGATTTGGGAAGATCAATTTCCCCTTCCCTCTTTAGGTTTTCAAACAGAAATTGCACAACTGATTTAAAATCACACAACACCTTACAAACTATAACACCTCTGCTCTTGGTAGCACCACAGGTTATTAAAATGAAAATAATGTTGAAAGACTCTTTAGCATTGTCTCATTGTGCTTAGACCACTGAAAATGAATAAATGAAGTGCTTTATTATTCAGCTTCTCTTTTGAGGCTCTCCTTTATTCTCTCATTCTGGAAAGCTGGAGAACATTTCTTGTGATTTTTATATGGCAGCTCCACAGATCTGAGTCTGCTCTGCTTGGACCTGACCTCCAGAGCTGCCTCCCAAGCTAAAATCTGATGTCTGATGTATGCAAAGCTGACTTTTCCAAAGGCAGGAAAAAGAAAAAAGAAGGATTGTTAAAAGAAATGAAGCGCAGACAATAAAATTGATGTTTTATGGGATTTGCTTTTCTAGGACTCCTTATGTAAGTGTGTGGAGAGAGCTGACTGGCATTTTTGGTCTCATTAAATGCAATGCTAACTAAAGGCTTCCTGTGTTCCTGAATGCCAATTTCTTGTTGCTGTGATTAACTCCTAAAGGTGATATTTGCTGCCAAGTTCTAGTCTGGGCATGTCTGCTTTCATTTCAAGCCTGACTTAAGTCCTGACTTTGAGCTTCTTGAACTTGCTCCCTTTTTCTGTTGGTTTAGGTTAAGAAGCAGATCCTGGATGAGGAAATCTATTGCTCACCAGAAGCTACAGTTTTACTGGCTTCTTATGCTGTTCAGGCCAAGGTTTGTGCATAGAAAATCTCTTTTTTAATTGTCTTTTTTCTGGTTTAACCCAACACATCTGCATGGTGGTGTGTAAAACACAGCAGGGTTAAAATTTGCTGGTAAAGTTGGTCATCCTTGGAGGTACAAGCACAGCTAGGAAAAAAAACAACATTAAATGCCACTACAAGGATTTTTTTTCTATGCTTCTGCAATTTAGGGGATTTATTTGGGCCTAACATTTTAGTGTAAACTTTCTGGAAGGATCTTCCATGGATTGCTCAGATGAGGGGATGTGTGCAGGGAAACCAAAATAAAATCTGCCTTAAGCCTTCACTTCAAACTATGCAAGGAACAACTCCCTCAGCATTCTGCCTCTAACAATCTGAAATAACTCTTTTTTTTTTTTGGGACAGTACGGTGACTACGACCCAAATTTCCACGAGCCAGGCTTTCTAGCCCATGATGAGCTGTTACCCAAAAGGGTGAGTCTTAATTTGATACAAAACCAAATCTTTGAATTTCCTTTTTTTGCAGTGCAAAATCTTTGAATCTCCTTTTTTGCAGTGCAAAATCTTTCAGTCTCCTCTTTTGCAGTGCAAAATCTTTCAGTCTCTTTTTTGCAGTGCAGATATTGCTGGGCATTAATCAGAGCATTAAAAACTCTGCAAAATGCCCAAGCTGTGAGCTGCACCTCTGCATTCACTTTGCCTGGGAGAGGCAGAGCTTGGATTTGGATCTTCCCAGGGATCCAACCTCCCTCCTTCTCCTGCAGGTGCTCAGGCAGTACCAGCTGACAGCAGAGATGTGGGAAGAGAAGATCACTGCTTGGTATGCTGAGCACAGGGGTATTGCCAGGTAGGAAATCTTTGCATTTCCTGGAAACCCCATACATTTATTTATGGGATTTGTTGTTTTCAGTGTAATTCAGCCCGTCTGGAAATCCAATTAAACAGTAAATAGGATCTGTTAGCACCCAGAGGCAGCTTTTCCTAATATTTAGGTTCGTTCTGTTTCTGTCTGTTCTGGAGGCTTCTTAGCATTATTTTTGTTGAATATTTTCCTCAAGATTCACTGATTTACTTTGAAGGGAGAAGAAAAGTGGGTGGAGAGATTCTCACTCCTCTTTGGCCATGGCCAAGAGCTCTGTCCAATACTCTTGTCTCAATGAACTCTATTTCCTGAGGGAAATACATTCATGGAAAACAATGGAAGGGTGGTTTTCCAAGACATGGAGTGGCAAAACTAACCCAGAGATTAGACTTTTAATGAATTTTAATGAAGATTACACTATCCATGAGTCATCTCTTGAAATAGGTGCAACTTTTATGCTTTATTATTCTTTATTTTATTCTTTATTCTGTCCAGATGCTGTTTTTATTATCCTTTTTTCTATTACTGAGAGCAAGATGGCAAAACTAAGTTTGTACAAAGGGTCAGGTTGCCTCTTCTTTTCTAAGTGGGAAATGGAGAGTCAGCCAGGAGAGAAAGGCTGGAAAGGCATTTCATAATCATGGCTTTATTCTCCAGGGATGAAGCTGAGATGAACTATCTGAAAATTGCCCAAGACTTGGAAATGTATGGTGTCAATTATTTCCCAATTGCTGTAAGTGCATTATTTTAACAGTTTTTACTTGCTGCAAATGATGGTGCTGTCCTTTTAACATCCTCCAGGGAGTTTGGAACTGGGACTCCTGACTTCTGGTTTTGTTCTGACTTGGTTTTCTTGCCTGCTAAATAAGCAGGTGAATAAAACAGTTAAGATTAATATTTTACAACCTGACAAAAGTTTTGAGTAACTCCAGGTATGGAATAGGAAGGAGAAATAGTTTGAGTTGCTATAAGCACCCTAAAGGACTGAGTTTATTATTGCCAGTGACAGCATTCATAATATTTTTTATAAACACCAATTGCCTAAAACACAAACAAATATCAATATATTAAAATAGATGCTTCTTGTATTTGGTTGCTTTATGTCACCAAAATTGCCATTTACTGATCTCTCTTGTTTTTTAGCAAAACAAAAACCACACAGATCTCCTGCTTGGAGTTGATGCCAAAGGTATTCATATCTACAGCATTAATAACAGGTTCTCCCCCAATAAATCCTTTGAGTGGAGCTCTATCAGAAACATTTCCTGTAGTGAGAAGGAGGTATGATGGCTTTGATGTATTATTCTTTTTCCACGGGCATGGGTGTGGACTGGGATTCTTGGAACAGGCTGAAAGCTTCCTCTGTTGAAATAATTTTGGGGGAGAAGGGGAAAATCCTGGGGAGCTTTGTTACAAAACTAAAAATAACAGCCCTGCCTTGCAGATGAGCTCGAAACCTGAGTTCCCTGAGGCTGCTCTGAGCTCTGACTCTGTGCTGGCTCCTTCCCTGCTGCTTGGCCTTTGCAAAACAAATGTGTTGATCTCTGAAAAAGACAGACATTATGAATGCCACCGTGCCTGCCTTGCTCAGTTATCCCAGCAGGAATTCCATGATCCACAAAACCTGAATGCTGTTTGCACACACACAAGTCCTTGCAGCTGAGCCTTGGAGCCCAGTGGCAGGAGGGGACATGCAGGGAGGGATTAATGGTTTTCTGCCAGTTTGTTGGGACATGATTTCACTCCCCAGCACTGCAATTTCACTGTGAAGCCCAGCTCTTGCTTCTAGAAAGGGAAGGAGTGGGGAAAATTTATTCTCAGTCCAAATCATGGGCTGTGTGGAAGGCTGTAATCAGAAAAAACAAACCCAGGGAAACTGCAGTGGTACTGGAATACCTGGAATTTGTCAGCCAAAGGGCAGCACAGCCTGTTCCATTTTCTGTGGGACTTTTGGAAAACAGCCCACAGAAACTAAGATCAAAAATTAAGATTAGATTTTTAGATTCATATCCATTAAATCAGAGGGGACTACAGGTTTGCTGCCTCCAAAACAGTTTTGGTCTCTGATATCATTAAACTTCCCCTGAGATGTGTGAATAAACTGCTTTAACTCCCTTTTGGGGGGAAATTGGGCAGCCCTGTGTTTAAGGTTCACTTTATTCAGTGACACATCTCAGCCTTGCTCCTCAAAAGGCAGCCAGTCATTACCTAGAGGGTGAAAGGAGCTCTAGGACATGATCCTGGTGACTCAAATGCCCTGGAATTATACAGGAATTACCTTGCAGATGAATTGGAGGAATTGAGTGCCAGGGAACCCTGAGGAACAGAAAACAGGGCCTTTAAAAATAATAAAAAAAAAAAGGGCCATATTTTGTTCTGCAGCCAAACAGAGCACAAGGTGTGGAGTGAAGCACTGAGCTGGCAGCAGGACTGCCCTGCCTGGCCTCTGGGAACAGCTTGGGACTGAAACAGTGAGGAAGCCTCCAGGACTTTGAGCTGCTGCTCTGAGGAACAAGTCCTTTGACACATTTGTTTATCCCTTCAGTTGTTGCTGTTCTGGGAGGTTTGACACTTCCCTGGCTTTAAGGCCATGCCTGCTTTTAGGTGTTGCTGCTGTGTCCTGTTCTCCTGGTACCCAGGGCTTGTTCCAGAGCTCTGGGGACAGTGCACAGGTGGCATCAGGAAAATCCCCATCCACACTGGCACTGGGCTGGGCCTGGGGTCTATCCTCCAACACAGCTTGATGAACAAAACCAGTTTTACATCACCCTGCCCCTCTTTGTGGCATAAATCACTGCTTCCCCAGAGAGAAGTGGAGATGAGCTCAAGTTTGCATTGGTTTTAGTAGTTTAAATGTACTTTCCTCCTCACTGAGCTTCCTTTCTTTTTATTTTTTTTTCATTTTTCCTTTTGCCCATGTAGTTAACTATTAAACCCCTTGACAAAAAAGCAGAAGTCTTCAAGTTCTTCTCCTCTCAGCTCAAAGTGAACAAACTGGTGAGTGAATTGCTTTCCTGCTTTAAAGCTGAGCCTGACTGACAAATACTGTTTGTAAACAAAACTGTGATCTTGGGATCTCAGCCTAGATCAGCCTGTGTAATTCAGGAAAATGGGATCAGAGGGGGATGATGGACAGAAGGCATCTCTCATCCTGTTACAAATTTACCTGAGCTGTCTGTGAGCCTGCCCTGGGTGCTGATTTTCGGGGGATGATGGACAGAAGGCATCTCTCATCCTGTTACAAATTTACCTGAGCTGTTGTGTGCCTGGCTGTGAGCCTGCCCTGGGTGCTGATTTTCTTGGAGCTGCCAGCACTTGTGCTGAAGTCAGAATTGTCCTGTGAGGCCAGTGTGAGCCTCTTTGTCCCTCTGGCAGGGGCACAAATCCATCAAAACCCCATTTGTTTTGCCTTTCCTATCCAGATTTTCCAGTTGTGCATTGGAAACCATGACCTGTTTATGAGGAGGAGAAAAGTGGACTCCATAGAGATCCAGCAAATGAAAGCACAAGCCAGGGAAGAAAAAGCTAGAAAAAAGGTAGATTTTTCCTGCTCCTCTGTTGCTGAAGACAGTGATTATTATTGCAGCTCTGCCCTTGCTGCTCCTGTGTTCCATCAGTGTGTGTGTGGGAGGTGAGGAAGAGCAGCAGGATTGAATGTGGGAACATCTCTGGCATCCGAGGAGGTCAGAGGTGTTTGTGTGGAGAGGTGACCCCAAAGATTTGGGGCACAAACCAGATCAATCCAAGGGCTCTCCCAGGAGCCTGAAATAACCAGGAGTGTCTGCCTGAGGAGTTCACTGCTGCAAAGCTCAGGCAGCTCCAGCATCTCTGCTGAGCTGGAGGGCATCCCCTTCTTCTTTTGATGCATTTCACTCAGGCAAAGGTGAGCTTCTGCTGCAACCCCACCAATATTGCTCATCCTGCTTCCAGATGGAGAACCAGAGGCTGGCCAGGGAGAAGCAGCTCCGAGAAGAAGCTGAGAGAGCCAAAGAGGAGCTGGAGAGGCGCCTTTTCCAGCTGGAAGATGAAGCCAGGCAGGCCAACGAGGCCCTGGTGAGTTACACTGAATGCTCTTGTGCTTGGTGGGCTTTCTTGGTTTGGAAACAGGATTTTTTTGACACCAGGAGTTGTAGCTCAGACAAGGCTGGAGAGTTTCTGATCACTGGTGGAAAGGGCGTGCAGGAATCCCTGGAAAATCCTGATCTGCAATAATCTGTGTGCCATTCCCTCCCTGTATTTGGCTCACAGTGCTCTCTTCAGGCTAAGAGCGGGGGAAAGGAAACAATCTTGGAGCTGAAATTGGGAGAAAGAGGCAGCTGAAGGGGCTGGCTTCAGCTTTGTCCAGCTCTAAGATTTTTCTCCTTTCTTTGTAGAGGTGAGGCACAGGAAATCCTGGAGCAGAGGAGGAACATATGATTCTTAAATTGTTGGGTTTTTATTTAAAAAAATAATATTTTATCACTTGGTAAAAGATGTCTTCTGCCTGCCTGCCTGCAGGGGTGATTTTGGAGATTCTAGATAAGGACAAAAATGAAGAAAAACTCTTTCTCCTCAGCTCCGATCCCAGGAAGCAGCAGAGCTGCTGGCTGAGAAAGCCCAGATTGCAGAAGAAGAGGCCAAGCTGCTGGCCCAGAATGCTGCAGAGGCCGAGCAGGAGCGCCAGAGGCTGGAGATCACAGCTCTGAAAAGCAAGGAGGAGAAGCGGCTGATGGAGCAGAAGATGCGGGAGGCGGAGCTGATCGCCGTGAAGCTGGTGAAGGAGTCTGACAGGAGGTGGGGTTTGCTTTCCCCCGCTCCCTGTGCTCTCAGCCGGGCTGCAGGGAGTGCTGCTTTCCTCAGAGCCCAGCCCAGGAGGGAGGAATTATTTCTGAAGTGACACTTCGGAGGGACTAAGCCTCCTTGTGCCTTGTTTGTTCCACCTGGGTGCTGGTGTTGTATTGCAGGTCAGGTTTACAGAGGATCAGATGCAAAGCTTGTTTGGCAAGAAGGAGAATGTTTGGCAAGAAAGAGATGTTTACCAAGAAAGATCCAGAATGCAGAAGCATCTTCTGTTTAGTGTTATCAAATGAGCATTGACTACCTATCTAAATTTACTCTTTATAGCTTGTAAGATATGAGGCTGTTCTCATTCATTAGTACCAAGTGAATGGTCTCTTGTTTCCCTTTCAGATCTTTAAGAAGTGTAAAACCAGGTAAACTCATGTTGAATATAAACAACTCTGAGTGTTTGCATGTTCCCTTAACATGCAGAGCAGGGCAGTGTTGACAGAGGATTTTTAACCCTGTTATTAAGAAATCCTTCTACTTGTTTTAGGATACTGCCAAGAAACTTGCCAAAATAAAGAGCAACCTCTCCCCACCTCAGGGAGGATCTCATGGCCTGGAGAAAATCTGTATCAGCAGGTTGTAAGTGAGCCCATGGAAATTAGGAGTAGGAAGATCATGGTAATTCAGCACTTTGTGGAGCAGTGTCTCTGTCCTGCTGTGCCCAGTCAGGTCTCTGTGTGAACATCCTCCCACAAGCTCCTTGGTGTAAAGATAACACAGTGGTGGGCTTGTTCTCTGGAAGGCAGTGAGCCCTGAAATCCATGAGTTGGTTGGAAGCCATCAGCCATTCCCCTGAGGATTTTCTCTTGCAGAGCCAAGGAAGCAGAGCACCTGAAGCAAGACCTGCACGAAGCCCGGGAGGCCGAACGCAAAGCCAAGCAGAAGCTCTTGGACATAACCAGGCTTAATTATCCTGTAAGTTCTGCTCCACTGGGCACCACTTCATCCTCAGGGATAGTCAGGTGTTGGTGACATTTTTATAGCCCCCATCAAGCTGAGTAGTGGCATCCAGCTGGGGGACAAACTGGTGAGGGAAAGCAGTGTAGCGAGGGCGGAAGCTGGGTTTGTTCAGGGTGGTAAGAAAGGCAAGGCAAGAGTTAAAACCAGATCTGGTGATGCTCTTAGGGAGCAGAGGCTGCCTTGCCTTCATGCCTAAGTCGTGGTGCCATTCAGCCAGGCAGTTTTTGTGAACAGGGTTGTGCTGAGCCAGCTGTGTTATCGTGGCACATCCATCTGTCTTTAGGCACAGCAGGTGAAGTTGTCCCCAGCAAGAAGGCACTGCTGAAGGACTGTGCCCCAACTCCCTCTGCTGCTCCAGCCCTGCTGAGGATGGGTTTCCATTCTCTGCTGAAATAGAAGCACTGCAGCCAGATAAACCTCTGCTCTTGGATCTGTGGGTTGTGGACTTCAGCTGGGTGCAAGGGAAGGGCTGCAGGAGCATCTGTGTGTCTCAGAAACTTAGGAAATAGCTCAACATGGCACTCTTGCAGAACTGAGGAGGTAAATCCCAAATCAACCCATCAGATGTGACTGACAGTGCTTGTGTTGCCTCTTCCAGCACATGGCCAAGTACCCCCAGTACTCCCCAGGTGACAGCAGAGATGCCAACTTTGACAAAGGATCCATCAAGCTGGATTTGAAGGACATCGACCTCAAGAGACTCTCCTTTGAGATAGAGAGAGAGAGGTATCAGCATGCTTGTGGTGCAAATGGATGAGAAAGATTTCATTGCCTTTGGGAATCAGAGTTCATCTTTAAATTATTTGGGATGTGCATATGGCTGGAGACCTTTTACTGAGCTGGTGTGGGTGATGTTTGTGTGACACTGGCTTTTCACGCAGGGGAAGGGTTTTTGGTGGCATCAAGCCATGACAAATCCAGAACCTTCTGTCTTGGGGAGGGACAAAGCACCTTGCTGGAACAACAGCATGTGAGAGGACAGAAGTTTCCCTCTAGTGCTAAAGTGTGGAATTGCTGGGGGCTGATCCATCAGACATCCCTCAGTCTGGGAGGAAATGCTTGGTGAAAAGTGAGGCAGCAGAAAGGAGAGAAGTGAACCCCTTGTCACTGGGTCAGGGGAGCCAGGCTGGCATTGCCAGAGTTCATTTTACTTACAAAACATAAAAAGAAACAAAACCCAACTCTCCTGCTTCCACAAACACCCGTTCTTGAGTTAAATTGTGCCACCCTAAACCTTTTGCCTCCAATGTGTGGACTCAGGCTGGACTACTTAGAAAACAGCAGGAAATTCGAAGATCGACTGAAAGAACTGAAGTCTGAAATTCATGCTCTGAAGCTGGAGGAAAAACAGGCTGGGCTTTACAGTCACTGGAATGAAGTGCTGGGCTCCTTGGATCGCTCCTTAGGAAGTGTAAGAACCCCAAATCCCTGCCCCTTTCTCCAGCATGAACCCCAAAATGGAGCAGTGTGTGTGCCAAAGGGAGCTGCTCTATTCCAGTCCAAACCTTCACCAGCCTTGATGATAAAATATTAGAAGCATGAGCACTTTCAGAGCAAAATTCATGTCAAAACAAAATCTTAAGGCCTTTTTTCCTGCACTGAATACCAGGAGCATCAGCAAAAAATAATCATCTCATTTTATGATTATGAAATCCCAGTCAGGGTTTAAGGTCTTGGAGCAAATGAAATTGTTGTGACTAACACATTTAAATGTGGTTTCTTACAGTTTGCTTCACATTCTCATTCATGTGCTTTGTGGTTGCTGAAAGTCATATAAGCCTTGGTGTAATTTTTTTTTTTAATGCAATGAGGAACTAGACCCAGATTTTTGTCATAAGTTGCTTGTTATTTAAATAAACTCTTTGGCTTCTTCCTGCAGCAGGGCAGGAATAGGGCTGGCTTTGTCTGCAGGTTGTTCCTCATGTAGCAAAAATGGCTCTGAGTCAATGGTTTTTTAGAGACAGAAGGGAGGCTTGAAAAATGATGAGGAAAGATGGCCTTTATTTTCTGACTACTCATCTGATGTTCTTTTTGGCTTAACGAGTGTTGATATAGAGAGGGCATTAAATTTCCATGTGCTCTGTTCTTTTAAAGGCCCCATCATGGATGAAAACCTTCCAAACTGGAGATGGAGTGGATGTAAATCTTCAAAGACCTTTCCCTGCTTACTTGTTAAACACTGCAAGCAGCTGGCCCTGCACCAACAAAATTCAGCACATGGTGCCAGTGGAAAAGTCATCTTCCCAAGCCAATTCCTTGGCTGCCAACAGTGTGGGCACAGGAACCAGAAAACAGATTATAAAGGTAATCAGATTTGTAAGTAAATTCCTAAATGTTGGCTAAAAGTTGAGAGTTCAGAGAGGGTGGCTGCCTGTAGGACCTGGTTTGTCCTGCTCTGTCCCAGCCTCACAGCTGACAAGGCTTTTGCAGGATTTTGGAGCCCCTGGTGCTGGCACATCATTTGGGAATGTTTATAACTCGAGGCTGCCTGTTTTTTTCTCACTTCTGATCTAAGCTGGAGTGCAAAGCTGTAAGCCTTGGTAAATGAAGCAGAGATGTCTGTACACAGTAGGAGGATCTGTGTTAAATTTTATTTGTATCAGCCAGACTTGGAAATGAGAAATGTGCTCCCAGGTATAGAGAGCTTAAAACATACTGTGCCTGTCTTCTGCTTTTAAAAGGCAGGGAGGGAGAGACCAATAAATCCCCAGGCTCCAACAGCTCCGTTCTCTTCCATGTGCTCCCTGTCAAAGAGGCCTGAAGAGCAATGAGCTGGGTGTCAGGAGAAAAGAAGCTGCTTTGAAATGTCACTGGGCTGGAGAATGAGGAAGAGCTGGAAGGAAATGTGGTCTGGAGCAGTGGGAAGGAAATCAGCTGTCTGTAGGCAATGCTAATTGGGCAAGGTGTTGGGAGTGGGGAAAGCCTGATGGATTTGCTGTGGTTTATCTGAACAAAACTGGAGGGGTTTAGGATCAATTAAAAGCTCCTGAATACAACATTCAATACCTCCTTCAGGGCTGGTGTGCTTAGAACTAAAGGACACAGCTGAGTGCAGCAGCAGCTGGGAGAGCAGCTCTTTCTGAGGCAACAGAAGCAACTTTTAACACTAAACTCAGGGGTGAGGCAAATTTGTTTAAAGAAGGAAGAAAAAACTATTGCAGAGCATCTTACAAAAGGCTCCAGAGTTGGAGGAGAGGAAGACCCAGAGCAAAGGGAGTTACTTCCAGCCAGCACTAATTCTCCCTCTTTGATTTGCCTGCAGGTTCAGCAGCATGACTCAGATGTGATCTACATTTGAAGCCCTTGTTTCCTTGCCAGCCTGCTGGGTCTGGTGGCCTTTTTGCCTCTGTGGGGGCACTTGGGCAGCTCTGGCTGCTGCCAGGTGTGAGAGACAAGGCACTGTGGATCCAGAGCTGCCATCCAGCTCCCAGGCAGGTGCCATCAGCTGGGAATGCCACAAGTGCCCCCAGTGTGGCTGGGAGCAGTGCAAAGCCAGAGGAAATGTTGTTTACTGCCTGTGCACTTTGGAAGGAACACTTCAGACTTTGCTAAAACCCTTCCTCCCCCAGGTGCTTCACACACTTAGAGCTCTGCTGCTGGAGGAAGGATGTGAGGCAGCAAGTGCCCAGGAGGTGTTTGGGATGAGAAAATAGAACACAAGCTTGGTGTTTATCTCCACAACAGACTAATTATGTTTTTGGTCCAGTCCCTGGGACATGACTCCCACAGAGCTGCTCGACGTTTTAGTGTTTGCCTGCCAAGTATTTTCCTTCTCCTCCCCAAACATTTCTTGTTTCACTTAATTGATTTGCATTTCTCTGTGAGAAATCTCAGCTTTTAATTCCAGATGCAGAAGTGGACATCTTCAAGTACCTCCCATTCCTGGGGGAATCCTTTGTTTGGAATGCAGAGCTTCTGTTCTTCCAGTCCCCGACCAGATCAAGCATTTTCTGCTCGAGCAAACTCTGCATACATTAACTGCCTTCCCACTTCTGTGCAGCACAGCTCCCAAATTAGACAAAGACAAAAGATGCTGTTGGTGTCTGCTAAAGTGGGACTTGTTTCTGGTGGAGAGGTGCATGCAGCTAAGTGCCTGCCTCATTAGTAAAGCCCACTTGCATTTTCTGGTTTTGTGTGTGTTTAAGTGTCTGCTTCTCCATAAATCTTCACTCTGAGGACTTCTGGGGAAGCAGACAACATTCAGCTGGAGCTAAAGCAGGAGCCCAGCTGAACTTGTGACATGTGATATAAAAATGAATGGTAATGTTGTTAAATGTCTTGTTCTAAAAACCAAGATTAAAGAAAGAAACCAGGTTCAACAAAAAGCTTCAATTTCCTCTTGCTTCGAAGGGAGTGTTGTGTCAATATTCCTCCAGCATTAACAAGGCAGGTTTGGAGAACAAACACCCAAATCTCCTCTGTACACATCTGCAGCAGGCTGGGCACAGAGGGGTGGCAGCTGCCTGTGGAGAGGGCCAGGAGTGCTCTGCAGGGCTGCCCTGACTGCTCCCAGCCCTGGCAGCACTTGCTGCCTTGCCTGGGTGGCTTGGGCTGTGTTCATTCTCTCCCAGCTCAGTCTGGCACGAGATGTTTGCAGAGCATTGGCTGTTACACACAATTCCTGAGCTGTCTGCAGAAGGCTGCTGTGTGAGAGGGAGAAGCTGTCAGAAATGCCAGAATGATGAGGCAGATGCTGTCATGGTCCCAAGGCTGGGGAGGGGGCATGGGCCAGGATTTGGGACAGTGAACCATCTCCTGTATTAGCCAGGAAATGCTGCAGCAACTTCGAATGTGGCATTCTCAGATTTGAGGGTGAGGAGAAATACTGGGATTCCCCTGGTTCTTCTTTTCCTGTTCCCTCTTTTTCTGCATGTGCCTTACCACAGCCAAGGGAGCTTGTGCCCACATCCTTCACACGTGCTGGGCCTTCCTTCTGCTCTTGTGTCTGAGCTGCCCCGTGGAGCAGGACCCAGAGCAGGAGACCTGCTCCACGTGCACCTTTGATTTATTTCTTTGGACTTAGTCCTGTAAATCCCAGTGAGGAAAAGGACAAGGTCACACTCCTGCCAGCTCAAATGCAAAACCTGCCTTTACATGCTGTTCTGAGCCTGCTGAGTCCTTGCTGGGCATTGCTCCTGTGCAGCACCACGTTCCTGCAGGCTGGGATGGGTGTTTGAGCTCTGAGATGGGCCAGGAGGAGCTGGGATGTGCTGTGAGCCTTTTAGGTGGAGAAAGAGGAGTTAGGAACTGCTGTGAGCCTTTTAGATGGGCAGGGAGGAGCTGGGATGTGCTGTGAGCCTTTTAGGTGGAGAAAGAGGAGTTAGGAACTGCTGTGAGCCTTTTAGATGGGCAGGGAGGAGCTGGGATGTGCTGTGAGCCTTTTAGGTGGAGAAAGAAGAGCTAGGGTCAGCTGTAAACTTTTTAGGTGGGACAGGAGGAGCTGGGGTCTGCTGTGAGCTTTCCAGATGGAGAAAGAGGAGCTGGGAACTGCTGTGAACATTTTAGGTGGAGAAAAATGAGCTGAAATCTGCTGTGAGCCTTTCAGATGTGTCAGGAGGATGTAGAATCTCCTGTGAACCTTCCAGATGGGGCAGAAGGAGCTGGGATCAGCTGTGAGCCTTTTCGATGTGTCAGGAGGATGTAGAATCTCCTGTGAACCTTCCAGATGGGGCAGGAGGAGCTGGGATCAGCTGTGAGCCTTTTCAATGTGTCAGGAGGATGTAGAATCTCCTGTGAACCTTCCAGATGGGGCAGGAGGAGCTGGGATCAGCTTGAGGAATGCACAGCCACACATGGAGTCAGGTGTGCTCTGCCCTCACAGGAGGCTGCTGCAAGGAGAAGTGCCAGCAGGGTGTTAATTTGCTTAAGCCCTGAGTAAATATTTGCAGCAATTAAACTCTGTAAGTTGGTGCTTCTGCTGCTCACGCTCACCTGCTGTATTGACCACAAGATCTGAGCCTGTGCTTCAGCTGAGGGAACTCTGAGGAACCTGAGCCCTGATTTCCCCCAAGAAAAGACAGATCCACGTTCTGATCGGTGACTGCAGGGTTTGTCACCCTGAGGAGTGAGGGAGGCATTTCTCAGCTGCCTGCTGAGGAGCTGGGGAGCAGCAGGCAGCAGATGGTGCTGCAATGCTGCTCTGCAGCAGCTTGGGAAGAGCTGGCTGGGAAATCCTTGGGAATCTCTGCCCAGCCCTGTGTTCCCACACCAGCAGGCACTCGCTCCTGTTCTTTTCCTGGAGTTTAACCTGACGTCATTTTTGACAGGGATTCAAAATCTGCAAGCAATGTGCTCTGGGCAGGGATTATGGCATGAGCAGCTCGGTCCTGTGGGGCTCCCTAAATTGCAAAAAAATCCCTTAATGCTTCTGACACCTCATTGTCATTGTCAACCTGTGGAAATGGCCTGGCTGGATTTCACCCTGACTGCCAGGAGTGTGTGGGACCCCACAGCTCTGGTGCTATGTGATATTTTTATTAATGCTGCTTGAAACAAGCGGGGATTTGTTAAATTTGCAGAGCGTGGAAGAATCGTGGTGTGCAGTGCAAAGAGGGTGAGAGAGGCCTGAGAATGGGCCACGGGGGTCACTGAACAATTTCATCCTTTGTTTTCCTGCTGGAAAGGACATGGTGTTCTGATCTCAAACAGAGAAAAAAACGTGAGAAAAAATCCTGCAGCAGTGAGGAGGTGCTGGGAGATCACCTGGAGAGAGGGGAAGTCTGTTCCTAGAGGACACAGTGAGTGGAAGTTGTGTCTCCCCAGCCCTGCATGCTCTGTTTCTCTGAAAAACCATGTGCTGTGACCCCAAGGGCCTCTCCCTTCCCTCAGAAGCCCTTCATGGGGAACTGTGCAGATGGGAAGCTCCTCAGAGTGCTCCTGAGCCACGGAGGGCAGCAAATGTTCAATCCTTGGAGACAGCACATCCTCTGCTGGGACTTATCCCTCAAAAACCAGATTATTGTCACCTCCTGGATGCTCCAGGGTTGACCTGGCCCTGGAATTTGGGCACCGCCACAGATGTGCCTGAGCCCTGAGTCATCCTGACCCTTTCCTGCCCCTGCTGCTGCTCTGGAGCCAGTCACCAGCTGCAGGATGAGTTCACATCTTGCCTGTTGCAGAATCACACCCAGAGCAAATTCCTTCCTCTTTCTCCTTGCGGACATCCCTGTGTCTGGCTTGTTCCTCTGCTTGTGCCCTCTGAGCCACCAAAGCCTGCTGCCTCATTGTGCCCAAGGTGTTTGCTGGAGGTTGTGTCCCTCCCAGAGCATCCCTGCCACTTGTGTCCCAACCTCAGGAGTGTGCATGGAGCTCCAGGCTGGCACCTGTAATTTGTCATTGTCACCTGAGCTCCCACCCTGCTGCTCTTGGTGGTGGGGACACGGTCCTGCTGTGGGGACAGCAAAATCACTTTTTTTCACTCAGCTCTATGGGCTTGCAAAATCACATTTTTCACTCAGCTCTATGGGCAAAGACAGGCCCAGATGCAAAACCTGGCTGTGTTTTGTTATTTCTGCTTCTCTGCACTGTCTGGACTCTTTCCCACCTTCCTGCAAGGCATTTTTGGAGGTAGCAGGGTCAGCTTTTTGGAGGCACACTGGGGAACCTACCCTGGGGCTGCTCTGAGGCATTTAGCCCAGGGTAAAAAGCAGATTTCACACCAAAAAGCACTTTGAATCAGGAGTGATGCCTCTCCTGGGAGGAAGAGGAGGCTTTGTCATGTGAATTACACCCAGCAGGGTCCAGAAAAAAGTGGCTCTGAAAAGGATGGGAAAGGATTGATGCTTGCCATTACTCCTGGCTTGGTCCTAAAAGCAAGGGAAAGGTTTCACAGCTGTCCTGCTGGGGAATTCACAGAAGGAAAATTGAGGAGAAAAGCAGGTGAGAGTGTCCAGAGAGACAGCTTTGGCTGGTACTGGGGAGTGGAGGGGTGCTGTGGGTGCTGGGATTCACAGATCAGGGAGGGCAGAAGTAATTCTCCCTAAAATGTGAGTCAGTCCCACATCCTGTGGTTGAAAAGGAAAGGGATGCAAGCAGACCCCAGGATTAGTCTTGTCCCAGTTAATTCGAAAGAGAAATTCCAGAGAAAGAGGAAGTCGACATAAAAAGCCTGAAAATTTAAAAAAAAAAAAAATATATATATATACAAATCTTTCAACTCAGCAGTGAGGTGGCCCAGGAAGCTCTGAGGGACTTGGTCAGAGATGAGGATGTGGAGGAAACTGAAAGGAGAGAAATAAAGAAATAGAAACCCCTGATGATCCCAGAAGAGATTTGATGTCCTGAAGTGCTGCAGTGATGGTGGCATATCCCAAGGCCAGTGAGCTGGGATGGGCACACACAAGGAAGGTGGAGAGTGAAAGGTTGGAACCACAAAATTAATCCAGCCCTGGGGACCCTAAGGGGTCAGCTTAGGAAATGGGGGTGTCTGCCCAGCAGAGGCTGCCTCAGCTCTGCTCCTTCAGGGCACAGAACGAGGGGTGTTAGAGCTGGGAGTGTCCAAAAAGGATATTCTGGAGGAAATTGGGCAGAAGTGCTGTTATTCTGCTGCTCCAGACTGAAGGGATGAGCTGAGCAGTTTCAGTGAGGCAGCTCACACCAAAACCACCTCCAGGCCTGCAGGGGAATGAGTGAAGCTGCTCCTGGGAAGGAGTTTCCTGGTTTGCTGGTGCTTGGACAGTCTTGGAGAACATTGGATTCCACAGCAATAGGCAGCTCACACCAAAACCACCTCCAGGCCTGCAGGGGAATGAGTGAAGCTGCTCCTGGGAAGGAGTTTCCTGGTTTGCTGGTGCTTGGACAGTCTTGGGGAACACTGGATTCCACTGCAAAGGTGTGGAATTTTAGAGCCCCAACCTTGGGCTCTGAAAGGCCTCTGGGAGTTGGCCCTTGTGAAGACAGGGCAGCTCCTGGGAAGGAATCTCAGCTGCAGGACGGCCTGTGGAACCTGCTGGTGGTGATGCCTTGAGAAGGCTGGTCTGGAACAGAGGCTGGAAGAGTTACAGAATAAAGCAGGGATTTATGAAAAGGATCTCCTCAATGGATCCACCCTGGGCAGCACAAGAGCCCAGCCAGTGCTGCACCCAAGGTGAACCCAAATGGTCCCAAAATGCACGAGCGCTCCCAGGGTCTCTCACTGTGATCAGCTCTGCTCCATTTGCATATTGGGGTTAATTATCCAATTACAGCTTTAGCCCATGCAGTCCCATCCTTCTTGTTTTTCAGTCCACATTGTTTGTGCTCTTGCGCCTGAGATTTGGATAATTTGGTCCCCAGCTGGAGCAGGAATTGTTTTGTCTCCCTGCTCTGTGCAGAGAACTCACCATCCCCTAATGTGAAGCTCAGACCCACACACTAAAGCAGCACAGAATCTGAAAAACATAAAAGCCAAAACCTTAGCCATCAGTGGGACTGGTGCCTATGGGAGCAGGGCTTGATTTTTATCTTGGGTCAGAAACCTGTGTGAGAACCTTACAATGTCCCTGTGCAAGCCTGATTTCCTCTCTGCTGGTTTCCAGCCTGTCCACCCTGGAATGCCAGCAATGCCCCCTGCACCTCCTTCCAACCCCTGGTGCCTTCACATGGATCAGTCCCTCATTTTTCAGCCCAAACCTTTTGCATTTGACTATTTTGATGATAACATCAGTGCTGTGATGTGTGCCAAGGGCTTTTCCCTGGAGTGTGTGTTCCTGTTATCCCTGTCCCCAGCAGCAGGATCCTACTCTGCACCACTGCCTTGGATCCCTCCTCCACCCTCAAGGTCATTAGAATCCTCCTTTGTGATGTCCTGGCCTGCTCCAGATTGATGATCCCATCTCGTTTTGCCTCATCAGCACAATTCCTCTGCCTTCTCCTGCTTTGTGTGCCAAGGTCATTAATGCAAATGTCAAGCAGGATATTTTTTGAGGCAGAAACTCAAGGAACTGTGTGGGTAAGCCCCTGTGAGTGTGACACAGCCCCTTTCAGCTGAAGCAATTACCATGCTCCTTTCAGGCAGCTCTTGACCAAATTTACTTTTCACATGCCAGTCACATCTCCTGTGCCTTTGCTCATAATTTACTATCTGGCCTTAATTCAAGTGTCTTCCTGAAGCCCAGATGAGTGAAATCTACTGCATTTCCTTCACCACAAATACCTCTGAGCTTACAAAAGGCAGCTATTAGGTGTGGTATTTCAAATATGTCAGGATAATAACTTCACACAAAAGTAGTTTCCATTATATCAATGTGCCTGTTAGCAAAGAGTTGGGTGGCACAGAAATTTGGATCTGCTGTCCCCATGTCCTGTGTCCTGTTTGCTGGGTGACAAACTGGCTGGTGGTGTCACCAGTGGTGTGGGACAGTGGAGTTGTGGAAGGATCTGCAGCTCAATTTTATTATTGTTTTAGCTATTTGCTGGTGGATTCAGCATGAGAATAATGTTGATGTTTTAGCTGTTCCTAAGTGGTGTTTTCCTTCATCAAGGACTCAGGAGCTGCTGTGAGGGGGCAGAGTCAGGCCAGGTGATCCAAGCTGACCAAAGGATATTCCATCCCCTAGAAAATCATAGCCCAGCTCTCCTTGGCACCACAGCTACTTCCAGAACATTCCCCAAACAAGAGCCACCACTGGCAGCCCCAGGTGAGACACAGGTGTCACCTATGGGGACAAGCTGGGTGGCACCAGAGCCGGACCCAGGCTGGGGAACAGCAAACCCAGGGGTCCCTGTGGTCCCTTCTCCCACCGTGGTGCAAGGAGGCATCAAAACTGACCCTTCATTAACAGGCACGTGGATATGATTAAAATAGTCTTTATTTTAGTGTATTATTCTGACATAGTTTAAATAATTTTTAGAAATTATTTTAAAATAATGTTTAGAAAAAAACCCAATATTTAGTTTAACTTAAATAAGTTAAATAAAATAATTTTCTCCATTGAAGAAGGCTGGGGGTCAAATCCTCTCTGTGGTGCCCGAGGCTGGAAGCTGTGCAGGGGTGGCATTGTGGCTGTCAGCAGGGAAGGCTCAGTTTTCCTGGCTCTGGAAGTGCTTCAGGAGCTCCTGCACCCATGCTGCCCTTGGATCTGCACACAGCTGCTTCTTCTTGTGGGTGACCACACTGCCAGGACAAAACCTGCCTTGAGCTGCTGGGCTGGGGCAGCGGCATCTGAGTGCCAGCAGCAGCACCCCGAGTGTCCCCAGATCCCCCCTGGGCACTCACATGACACCCATGCGTGTCCCCAGGTCCCCCTGGGCACTCACATGACACCCCTGTGTGTCCCCAGGCCCCCCAGTCCCCCCTGGGCACTCACATGACACCCGTGTGTGTCCCCAGGCCCCCCAGTCCCCTCTGGGCACTCACATCACGCCCGGCTGGATGCAGGAGCTGCTGGTGACGAAGACGGAGCTGACGCGGCGCCGAGGGATGGGCTGCTTCTGGTAGCTGAAGCAGCAGGTGCTGGGGACACCATCTGTGAGGGCAGGGGACACACACACGGCCCTGGTGAGAGCCCAGCACAGCCTCTGCCCCCTCCAGGGATTTCCACATCCCCTGGCAGAACGCCCTCCATGCAACCCCCAGATCCAAACCTGCACCCCCGGTGTGACACAGACCCCCCAACCCTCCCCAGAGCCACCCTGCCAGGGCAGGGACTCTCCAGGAGGACACAGCGATGCTGGACTCACCGAAGTGACCCTCAGCTGAGAAGCAGGTGGCCAGGAGGAGCAGAGTGGCCAGGGTGGCTGCCAGGACCTTCATGGTGCTGCGGGTTCTGTGAGAGGAGCTGGAGCTGGAGCTGGGGAGACTGCAGGATTCTTGCTGTGGCCCTGGGGCCGTGCTCCCGTTTTATCCCCATCCAAGGGGCGGGTACAGGGTTTCAAGGAAGGAAAATGATGGCATAATGCTGAGAAAATTATGTCAGGACCACCCAATTTTTGCTGAGCTGGAAAAGGAGATGAAACCGCAGAAGGGGAAGCGCTGTCCACGAGGCTGCAGCTTCCGAGATGTTCCTTGGGTGCCTGGTGCTCCCAAAGTGTGCCAGGGCTCTGCAGCAGCTCTGGGGGTGCCCTGGCATGGACAGCACCAGCCACTGCTGCTGGCAGAAAAGCCCTGCCAGGAGAAAGATGCCAACTTCTCCCTGGGTTTGCCACAAATGCCACTTCTCAGCCGGCTCCACCACGGGGATCCAGAGCAAGGTCCACAGCCACTGCACACACGTTCATCCCCACTGATAACACCAGCTCCTGCTTGGACAGGGAAGATCATGAGGGAATAAAGTTGTGTTGAGCTAGAAGTCACTGGGGGTCTCACATTTGTCCCTTTTTGCTGGTGGTTGGTCAAAAGAACAATTTCCTTACTGGAAAGGCTGCAGAGACACCGAATCCCTGCAGGTGCAGGGCCTGGACTCTGGTGCCCTGTTCCAGGCCAGCAGCTTGCTCTGCCACCCTCCCTGTGCCCTCTGGCTGAATTTACACCTCTCTCAGGGTTTAATTTTTGGCTGCAGCTGACCCTGCCACCTTCCCTTTCCTCTGGATTTACACTGAAGAGTTTCAGTTTTGGCTGCGGCCTCTCAACACTAAAGCTGTTGCAATAACTGCTTGCCCACTTCTTCCCAAACAATTGTTTAATCCAATTTAATTTCTCTCCTGATTTAGCCCCCAAAAGCAGAGACTCCCATGGCAGGTCTCACATTTGTCCCTTTTTGCTGGTGGTTGGTCAAAAGAACAATTTCCTTACTGGAAAGGCTGCAGAGACACCGAATCCCTGCAGGTGCAGGGCCTGGACTCTGGTGCCCTGTTCCAGGCCAGCAGCTTGCTCTGCCACCCTCCCTGTGCCCTCTGGCTGAATTTACACCTCTCTCAGGGTTTAATTTTTGGCTGCAGCTGACCCTGCCACCTTCCCTTTCCTCTGGATTTACACTGAAGAGTTTCAGTTTTGGCTGCGGCCTCTCAACGTTCAAGTTGTTGCAATAACTGCTTGCCCACTTCTTCCCAAGCAGGATCATTTAGTCCAATTTAATTTCTCCTGATTTAGCCCCGAAAAGCAGAGGCTCCCATGGCAGGACACAGCATTAAGGCCAATTTAATTTCTCCTGATTTAGCCCCCAAAAGCAGAGACTCCCATGGCAGGACACAGCATTAAGTGTTGGAGGCAGAGGGAGGAGAGGATCCTGCTGGTACCCACTGGGATCAGCTCACTGCAGATAAAATCTCCAGGAAAATGCAGAGTGACTGAAAAAGGACAGCATTTGCAATTCCAGAGGGCAATTCCCAAACACCCCCCTCTGCTGCACACCCAGGCAGAGCAAGCTGCCAAAATCACTCCTTCCTCCATTTTTTTTGCCTTTTCCAGTCTTTTCCTGGTGCTGCCCCGGAGCTTCCCCTGGCCTTACTGCTGACCTTGCCTGGGGTATGACTAATTCCTGGCTGATTCAAGAGAAAAGTCCAGCTGCCCAAAATGCTGAGCCATGGCACTGCCTGTGCTCCCATCTCCACTTCTTGTCCTCCAGCCGCCAGGTCCTGCCTGGTGTGAGCAGGACAGGGAATGGGTGCAAATCATCCCCTGGAGCTGCTCAGGAGGAGCTGGGCAGGGCTGGTCTGGCCTTGGGCTGGTGGAAGAATGAGTCCAGCTCTTCCAGCTCTTTCTCCAGCTCCCAATTTTCAGCTCTTTCTGTTTGAGTCACTCTCTGCATGGAGCTACAAATGAATAAATAAATTAATAAATCCTTTGGATTTACCAATAACCAGGTGGTGGTTGAAGGCTTGGAAAATTCACCTGCTGCAAAGGCTCCTGCTTGTCGCATCTCCCTGGATACACAAAGGCAGAAGGAAGGGACTCAATTCCCCAGAGCAATGCAGATCTGCATGAATTTATCCTGTTTTTCTTCCCTGCTGATTGCAGAGACACCAAGAGGTTTCTCTAGAGCTCAAAGCACCCTCTGTGTGCAGAGGAGTCCCAAGTTCAGGGCCAGCCAGTGGAAGTTTTTGTGTTTTCATGACCCTCTCTGGCTGTAAACGCCACGTGTCCCACAGAGATTTCCCCACAGCTCTGCCCTCCAGGCACCCCTGGAATTCTGGCACCTCACCAGGGCCAACTTGGTTTGTGCATGGGGGAGAAGTGGGAGTGGGACAGGCAGGATGGAGGAAACCAGGAATTGCTGTGTGGGTCAACCACAGGAACGAGATCCTGAGCTATCCAAAGCCTGGCTGGGAATTTTTCTGGAGAGAGCAGCCCTGAGCCAGGGATGAGCTGAGCTCGGCTTGGTGGGTGCCCAAACAGAGGGAAAAGGGGCAGGATGGGCAAGAGAGCAGCACTGGGGGCCAACAAACACCAGGAGCATGGTGAGGAATATCCCACAGCCAGAAAACCTGGAAAACGGGATCGGGGCACTGTGGGCACTGCAGTTGGCAGAGGATGACTTGTCATCAGGCAGGGACCACAGAAAATCTCACCATTAATAAATCTGATGGAAAAAAAAGCAAAACTGTTTCCTCTTTGGTGCAGAAGTGACTGGCCAAGCTTTCGGTTCTCCTTTCGGCCGAGGGCCGGATGGGACTTCTTACTGGATGCTGATGAAATTTTCCATTGTGACTGGAATCGAGGATATTACAGAGAATTGCACAAAAGTGCAGCTCAGCAAGAGCAGGCAGTTGGTGTTTAATTCTGTTTAAGGAATTAGATATCAGGAACTGATATAAAGGGAGAGTAAAGAAATGGCTTGTGGTTTTATTTCTCCTGCCATAGTGAGCAGGTGACGTTTGAATCCAGCAGAGGAACATGAATTCGGGGGGGAGGAAATGCAGGGAAAGAGAAACTTCAGCTTTACAAATGCAAATTTGAAAAACTGAAGAAAGAAAAAGCCCATTAGTTAGAGGAGGAGAGTAAAGAGCCAAAGATGCCACTTCTTTTTTGGCTCGTCTGGTTATGGTTGAGTACTCAATAACACCAAAATATTGTGCACCCAAGAAAGAAAAGGGAAAGAAGAACAAATAATAAATAAGGAATAAGAAATAAGGAATAATAAATAAGGAATAAATAAAGAAGGAAGAGACAAATAATAAAGAGAACAAATAACAAATAAGGAATAATAAATAAGGAATAAATAAGGAAGGAAGAGGCAGTTGAGGCAGGTGCAGCCAAAACAAAAAAAGCTACAAAGATTCCCATGAATTGCTCCTGAGCCAGGCTGTGGCCACCTCACCACCAGACAAACTCACGTGGGGTGGGAGAGCAAACGTGGCACTGGTCTCACAAAATCTGATGATTTTGGCACTGCCTTGCGTGAGTATCCCAAAGAAAAGGAGGGATTAGGTCTGAAACGCCCTCAGCCCCGGGGGCTGGGCAGAGGGACCATCCCTGACTGAGGGCAGGACGAGGGGGAGCAGCAGGACCCCCTCAGCCCCGGGGGCTGGGCAGAGGGACCATCCCTGACTGACAAGGGGGAGCAGCAGGGACTGTGTGGGGCCAGAGCACACCCCAAATTTGCTCAGTCCAATGGAGAGGAACCTCTCCCTTAGGGCTCTTATCCCAGAAATAAGGGACAAGAGGAGAATCACAGAATATTCTTGTAACATTCACATTTTCTGAAAAATCCCTTAGCCCAGGATTTTTCTCCTGGGAAGCTGAGAGGCCTCAGAGAAAAATGAAAACAATTCTTATCGCACTTGCTTCTACTGTGTTTTGTTCCTTTGGAATGTGTTTGGAGATTGTTTACCCACAGGTGACTGTTTCATTGGATTTTGGTGTGAGTTGTTTTCACTCATTGGCCAATCCAGGCCAAGCTGTGTTGGGACTCTGGAGAGAGTCACGAGTTTTCATTATTATCTTTTGAGCATTCTGTAAGTATCCTTTCTGTATTCTTTAATATAATATAGTATCTTAAAATAATAAATTAACCTTCTGAGAACATGGGGTCAGATTCATCACTCCTTCCTTCATCGGGGCACCCCACAAACACAATATATTCTTGAGCTGGAAGGGATCCACAGGGATAATCAAGTCCAGCTGTAACCCTGAGGCTGAGGATGCTCTGGGCACCCTTTCAGGAGAGCACCAAAGGGATCAAAGCAATCTCTGCCTTCCCCAAGGCAGGAACCCTCAGCAGGAAGAAATGAAAGTGGCTGCCAGCCCCTCGATCCCGTGCAAGTGCAGAGGAAGCCACTGGGGTTATGCAACATCCCCCTGGGAGTGACACTCATTGATAAAAATGCTGCAAAGAGCTCCTGTGCCTCGGGGCTCCGAGGAGAGCACGGGGCAGCCTCATGAGCTGGCCTGACCCTGCTGTGTGGGGTTTTTGTGGGGCTAATTCTGCTTTCAAAGCAGAGTTCCTACAGCAGGCCCTGCTGATGGATTTGTAAGTCAAATTTCCAAATGTTCCTTCCCTCCCTGAGGGTCCTGTGGGAAGACCCCAGCCCAGGACAGGTTTTCTGTGGTCCTGCATCAGAGTGGCTTTAGCACCAGGCTGAGAGGAAGAAAGGTAAAGGAAAAGAACAACCTCTGCCAGGCATTCCAGAAAACTCCCCTTAAATTAATTCTTAAATTAATTAAATTTGTTAAAGAATTATTAAACATTTCAGTGCTGACAAGTACTGACCCCCAAGAGAACACTGCATTTAACCTGAGGCTGTAAAGAAAGCTTCCAAAATTAATTGTAGAACTTAGATTATGAGTGTGTAGTTTGAATAGGAGTGTGTATTATCACATAGTAAAAAACTCAGAGTTTAAAGTTTTATATAGTAATATATATAAAACAAAATAGAAGTTTCAAGGCAAAAGCTAGTCCTCCTTCTTCACCTTCTTCTTCATAGGTTTGAGTGGTGTTGTATAATTAAATTAGAAAATCCTCATTGAGGGCCACAAGTAATTAGTTATTAAGTTAAAAGTAAAAATAATTTAAGTGTCATCTCTTAATTAGACAGTTTGTCCTTAAAAAGCCTTGTGGAGAGAGAGATACAGCTCCATTTTCAGTTTATTTTGAACTCTCCATTTAGTTTCTGTTTCGTGCTGTAGAACTCACAGTTTGTGAGACTGTAAAATAAATAAGAATTAATAAACATCTAAGTCTGAAAAAAAAAAAAAAAAACAAAATGAAAAAAAAAAAAAAAAACAAAATGAAAAAAAAAAAAAAAAACAAAATGAAAAAAAAAAAAAAAAACAAAATGAAAAAAAAAAAAAAAAAGCCATCTCATACATTTAATCTCCACCTTTTTTGGGATCAGTGGGCAATGATGTCCAGCAAGAGGGGGGTGATTTGGCACTGCAGCCACACGTGCCTGATGCCTTGGGAAGGCTGAGCTAGAACAGTCTCTAAATGGGGTTAAAGAATAAAGCAGGGATTTATTAAAAGGATCTCCTCAGTGGATCCTTGGGCAGCACAAGAGTCCAGCTAGGGCTGCACCCTAAGAGCCAAAATGGTCCCAAAATGCACGATGGTCACGGGGTCTCTCACTGTGATCAGCTCTGCTCCAAGTGCAGATTGCAGTTCCTTGTCCAATCCCAGCTGCAGCCCCTGCAGTCCCATCCTTCCTGTTTTCCTCTCTTCAATTCACCATTATTTACACTCTTGGGCTGAGATTTGGATCATTTGTCCTTGGTCCCCAGCTGGAGCAGGAATTGTTTTGTCTCCCTGCTCTGTGCACAGAGCTCCCCATCCCCTGATATGAAACGCAGACCTAAAGCAGCACAGAACCTGAAAAATACAAAAGCTAAACCTGAGTTATCATGCCTGCCACCCTCCTGCCACCCAGCACCACCAGGGCCACAGGGACACCGAGCTGGTGGCTCTCAGCCCCACCTTGGCAATCTTTCATCCCCAAGTGGTTCAATGCTTCATCATCTGGCACCTCTGTGTGGGCTCCATCTCTGAGTCAGATTCTCGGGGTGAATGTGGCACTTGGGTGGGATCCCCACCCTGGGGGTGTTCCAGAGATGTGTCACCTGGGGATGTGGTTTGGTGCTGGGTTAATGCTCGGACTTGACCTTAAAGGTCTTTTCCTTAATGCTTCTGTGGTTTAGAGAACCAATTCCTGCCCTATCCT
Source organism: Passer montanus (assembly GCF_014805655.1). Classification (NCBI taxonomy): domain Eukaryota; kingdom Metazoa; phylum Chordata; class Aves; order Passeriformes; family Passeridae; genus Passer; species Passer montanus. The sequence continues at coordinate 1,854,952 of NW_024369262.1, read as the reverse complement.
TCACACATCCCCAATATTCTGCTGGATCCTGGGATTTCCAGCACCAAAGAGCAACTAGAAAAGTCTGGTTAACCCTCATTTTCTGCAAAAATTGAGAATTGCAGTTTCACAGTCCTAGGCAAGAATTCCTTCTAATTCCAGACCAGTTCCAGGTGATGTAGTCCTGTGGGCATTGTGGCAGATTAATTGTCCATTGGCCATTGATTGTACAAAATTAGTCATTGATTTGTACAAAAAAATTCCCTAAATGGGGGCAGACAAATGGCAACAAATCTGGCAATGTGTATAAAGGTATATTTAAGAGTGAGGCATGTCCTAGCTCGTCAAAAAGATGATTCAAGTGAGTCACAGACTAAGAGGGAAGTGAACAATGCAGCTTTTTTTCTGGAGAAACTGCCAGCCCGTGGCTTGGACGGGTGCCCTGTTTGGGTGACAAGCTGGCTGGTGGCCCAGGGTGGTGGGGAAGGCAGTGACACCCAGCTGGGGCTGTCACCAGGGCTGCTCCCCAGGGACTGAGCCAACCCAACCCCTAAACACCCTCAAAGACCCCAGAGGGAATCCTTCTCCCATTTCCCCACCCCATGGGCAGCTGCCCAGGGCATCCCTGAGCCCCACTCCCGGGCAGGGCTGCTCCACCTTGGAGGGAGCTGGGCCCTTTGGGTTTCCTGGACTCTTCCTGGCAAGGCTGAGCCCGGGTGTGACCCGTTTTCTGCCCAGGACTGACATCTCACTCCAGCCACAGGTGACCACAGGAGGGTTTATTGAGTGCAGGGGAGGGGACAGAGCCAGCTCTGTTAAATTAATGAGTGACACAAAAACACACAGAGGATTATGGGGTACAATTAAATAGAGATGTGGGGAAGGCAGCTTCACGTGGAGGTGCTGTTTGGCTTCTTCTGCTTCCTCAGGTACTCCTGGAACCATTTCTCCTCTGGGTCCACGCAGACCATCCCCTTTGCCAGCTTCACACTTGGGGGGAAAGAACATCCCGAGTCAGCCTGGGAGTGGAGGATCCCCCAGGGGTTCCTGCAGCATCCTGCCCCCACTTCCCTGCCAGGGCTGACTCTTGGCCTGCTGGCAGCACAAATGGGGCCATCTGGGGCTGTTTGGGTTAAGCAGGGAGGGGGGTGAGTGTGAAGAGCCAGGGGAGGACAGCCCCACCCGCAGCACCCTGTGAGGGTGCCTCGTTTTTGGGGAGTCCCCAAAAGCAGAGCAGCTGGTGGGGAAGGAGGGTGGGCGAGGCGAGGATGGGGTGGAGGGGAGGAAGGCTGGCTAGGAGCTGGGGTTACTCACAGAACAGCCCTGTGGGTGCAGCTGGAGGCTGTTTCCAGGTAGCCCAGGATCTTGAACTCGGGGATTTTCCGACGGGAGAACATTCCCTTGGAGCAGCAGCTGGGGCTGGACCTGCGGACTGAGAGCAGGAGGGAGGGTTCAGTGCCCTCCCCTCCTGGCACGAGGGGTGTGGGTCCTGCCCCTGCTCCCTCAGCCCACAAAGGGAGCATCTTGCAGCCCCAGGGGTGATGCTCTGCCCCAGGGGTGATGCTCTGCCCCAGGGGTGGTGCTCTTCCCCAGGGTAGGAGCACCCTGCCCGTAGAGCTCCCCAGCTGGCACTCTGGGCCTGAACCAACCCCATTTTTACTCATTTTGAACAAATCCAGGCCAGCCCCATGCTCAGGCAGCTGCTGATGTCCCACAGCCCCATCAGGAGCTGAGTTTTCCTGCTCTTCCCCAGCCCCAAATCCCGTCAGAGGAGGAGCTGGGACAGCTCAGAAGGGAAAATCTCCCTGCTGGTACTTACAGGACAGTCCCTGGCTCCCAGTCCAGGCAGCTGCCAGCAGCAGGACGAGCAGGGCCAAGGAGATCTTCATGTCCAGCCCGAGGTTCTGTCAGCACCAGCAGCTCTGGTTCTCCTCAGGCCAGCAGGAGCTGCCTGCCCTCCTGCCTGCAGCCCTGGGTGATTTATAACAGCCCCTGCCAGGCTTTCCATGACAGCTTGGACCCTCCCCGTGGAAAGAACCGCTTGGATCTCTCCATGAGGGGTGAGAGGTGAGGGGAAATTCCTTCTGGCAGCCACTTTGGCCACCGTGACACCCGAGGGCTGCTCAGAGGTGTGGGAGCAGCCACTGATGCTGGGCTGGGAGTCTATTTTGGGTTGGGTTGTGGCCACCAGCAAACAGCACAGGATGATGCTCACACTTGTGAGTTCCTGTGCAAAAAACCACTCCTTGCCTTTGGCTCTGGGGCCTCTGCTTGCTCTGGGGTGGTGGCTTGGTGGTGGCTGGTTTGTTTCTCCAGCACCCATTGCTGGCTGCTCATCGTGGTGCCTCTGCCACTGTCACAGTGCCCATCACATTTCCTTGTGGCATCCTGGGGTTTGGGGCTGGCTCAGGCATCGCTGAGATCCCCCTCTAATGGAATTTGGGCTGTTAATTAGGGTGGTGGATGAGGAGCACAGGCAGCCCCCTCCTCCCTGCATGTTGTCCCTCCCCAAAGCCCTCATGGCTTTGGTTTGGCCCCACTCACCCCTGGACACCCTCACAGAGACCTGGCCGAGGCTCCAGCTCCTCCTGGCTCCTTCCTGATCCCAACACCTGGGCAGGAAAGCCGGAGCAGGATCTGCCCAGGCCCGAGAGACTCGCACAGACAGATGTTTGCATGTGGGAATCACGTTTAATTCTGGTCAGAATCAAAAAAAAACAACTGTGGAGCTGCTCCCCCTCCACCCCCCGCCTGCTGCAGCCTCTCCACGGGCCACAGAGGGTCTGGACAGTCCATCCTGCTGGGCTGGCAAAGGCCCTTTGCCTTCAGGGAGGTGGTGAGGGTCATCGTGACGAGGAGGATGTCCCTTGTGAGCTGCTCCATCCAGAAATGTCCCCTCTGCCTCGGTGGTGTCCCCCACGAGGAGCAGTCCCCGCCGTCCCCAGCCACCCCACTAGCTGGGGATGGAGAAGGAGCTGACCTGGAAGCTCTGCTGGTACCTCTTGACCCACGCCCTGCTGGCCTGGGTGCAGATCTCCTTCCCGTTCCTCACCTTGAAGCTGGGGCACAGAGGGGCTGGGGTCAGTGGGGACCCCAACACTGAGTGCTGAGGGGCTCAGGGGCACAGGGGGTCGGGACCAGAGCAAGGCCAGGGGTGTGGCAGGATGCAGGGGTGGCTTTGGGCTACTCACATCACAGCCTGGTGCGGGCACTCGGGGCTGGTGGGGTAGCAGGCCACCACGTTGTCCCTCTTGATCCTTCTGGTCTGGAAGTTGAAGCAGCACTTGTCCGGCATGGCTGGAGCTCCTGGGGGACAGCACAAGCCTGGCTCAGCCTGGAGACCCCCCAGCCCCTCCTCAGCCCTCCTGCCATGGCAATGGCAGCACTTTGGGGGGATCCCGCTGCACCCCATGTGTGAAGAAAACCCGACCCCACAGCCCTGGGGTTCTGTCCCTGACCCCACAGCCTGGGGTTCTGTCCCTCTCCCCCAGCCCTGGGTTCTGTCCCTGTCCCCTAGCCCTGGGTTCTGTCCCCATCCCCAAACCTTGGGTTCTCTCCCTGTCCCCATCCCTGGGTTCTGTCCCTGTCCCCTAGCCCTGTCCCTGTCCCCATCCCCGGGTTCTGTCCCCATCCCCGGGTTCTGTCCCCATCCCCGGGTTCTGTCCCCGTCCCCCAGCCCCTGGCAATGCTCACTCTGAGCCAGGCTGTGCCAGCACAGCGTGGAGAGGATGAGGAGGGCACAGAGCATCCTGGTGGCTGTCCCCATGGCGGGCTGTGGCAGTGGCTGAGCCGCCTGTGCTGGGGCCAGCCTGCCCCGGCTGCTTTTATGGGGGATCTTCCCCCAGGGCCAGGGGGAGGGCCTGGCCCCTGCCACGTCCCAAAGCACAGAGGGTAAGTGAAACTCATCCCCTCATCCCCTCCCCAGCCCTGGGAAAGGAAAAATGTGCTCCCAGGCGGTGCTTCTGGCACCGATGGGCTTGGGATTTTCCTGAGCTCCAGCTGGGGAAATGGGGCTGATGGACAGGCTGTTCCCAGAGCTTGGCTCTGCACCCTGGGTCCCCGGGCAGGCTGTGTCCAGGCCTCGTGGAGGGAGCCCCAGAGGAGGTGAGAGGGTTTGGGGATGTCCTTTGGATGGGTCAAGGGACAGGCAGAGCATCCTGCAGGGTCTCCCATGGTCCCTGTCCTCCCCCTGCTCTGCAGTTTTGTGTCCTGGCCCTGGGGACCGCCAGCCAAAAACCCTTTTACCTCTCCCCTCCAAAAAAAACAGCCATAGAGAAAATAAAACTATAGAGAAAAACCCCCGAAACATAGAGAAACAGCTTCTGCCTGGTTGCATGAGGCACACAAACTCCTCTGTGCAGTTTTTGAGGGTGTTTGGGGCCCAGGGGGCCGGGGGGAGGACGGGCAGGTGGCTCCACTTCCCTGCTCCGCTGCCAAAGCAGCAGCTCATGTTCTTGGCCGTGCTGGGCTGGGAAAGGCAGAGGCCAGCGAGGGAATTCCTGGTGGATTTTGCCTGGCTGCAGCTGTTGAAAAAGCCCCTTCTCCCCCCAGCCCCGCAGGTCCCAGGGCGCTTCCAGCTGCCGGCAGCTGGCGGAGGATGGGAGAGCGGGGAGAGGCGGAGGCTGCGCTGGGAATGCCAGGGATCCTGGGGCGCTGGGGACACGGCCCTGCACAGAATCACAGAATAACCAGAAGTTTGGAAGAGACCTTCCAGATCATGGAGTCCAGCCCAGCCCCAACTCCTCAGCTAAACCCTGGCACCCAGTGCCACATCCAGGCTTTGTTAAACACACCCAGGGATGGTGACTGCACCACCTCCCCAGGCAGCCATTCCAGAAGTTTATCACCTTTCTGTAATAAACTTCTTCCTAATATCCAGCCTATATTTCCCTTGGTGCTGCTTGAGGCTGTGTCCTGGACTGCCTTGGGGTCAGTCCTGGAAGGGGAATGGGAATGGGAATTTGCTGTTCTCCAAAGTCTTCTCAAAGCCACTTCCCAGAAGTCAGCCTCAGCTTGTTTGGGATGACAGCGAGGTGCCAGGTGACGCCCCAGGGGTGGTGGGAGCAGATAATTGGGGTTTGTGTTTGTCTGGCAGAGCTGAGCGCCTTTTGTCATCACCCAAATTCCCAATTCATCCCTCCTGGGAGAGCAGAGATGTCTCTGGCTCTGCTCTGGCCCAGCCCTTGGCTCACCTTTCCCTGACTGGATCCGTCTTTTCCCTCATCCCTCTTCCTACCCCCACGCACCACAGAGCTCCTGCTGCAGCTGGGGCAAACACGGCCCTCTAAGGGTAGAAAATGTCCCCTGGAAAACAGAAGACAGGAAAACAAAACAGGGTTTATTGGTCTGGGAAAATCCCTTTTAATGACTCCGAGGTACAATTCCGGGATGCAGCAGGCAAAGAGGGCCGGGAATGACATTCCCAGCTCATCAGTGTTTGAAAGGGCTCGGGACGTGGGCAGAGTCTTTTGGAGGTGGCTCCAAAAGTCCTCTGATCCCAGAAACTATCTGGGCTGGAAAACATCTTTTCCCTCTCTTTCTTCCCCTGTTTCTTGGTGGCTCTGTGCCTGCACTCCCAGCTCTGGCTGCGGGACAAACCGGGACAGCCCGGGACACACCGGGACAGCCCGGGAATGCCGCTCGCCCCGGGGCAGAGCTGCTTTTCCAGCCGATGCTTTATCGATGCTGCATTTCCCTCTCAGCCGATCAATACCCCCGGGGCGGCTGCTGCGGCTGGGGCAGCCAAAGTCAGCCCGAGAGCGGAGCTGCTTTGTCAGGTCAGGGCTGTTTCTAACAAGGATTTGTTTGATTTCTTCTTCTCCCCCTGTTTGATTTCTTCTTCTCCCTTTTGAAGAGTGGTCGGGTCAGCTTTTCCATCTGACGCGGAGGAACCACTGAATTCACACCTCGTTCGTGCCATTTCCTTTTTTAAAAGTCCTTGTCCGGCCCCAGCCACCCAGGACTTCCCCAGCTGCTGCACAGATGGTTTCTATCAGATTGGGTCACCAAAAAAAGGTCCCCAAAAAAAGGTGTCCCCTTTGCCACCCACATCCCTGCAGAGCCCGGCTGAACTCTGCTCCCAGAAAGCAGGGGAGATGTTTTGGGGTTTTCTTTGTCCAAGGCATTGCCTGGCACCCAGCTGCCCTGAGACTCCTTCCTCCTATGGAATTAAGATGGGATGAGCGCTGCCATCCTTTTCCAGGGGAGATTTCACCAGGAAAATCACAGCTAAATCCAATTTCAGACATGTCAGTCCTGTGGGAGGGATGCTGAGCATGCCACAGGTGCTGCTGGAAGAAGCTGGTCCAGGCTTGGACCAGCACATGTTGCCCTCACCTCCCTAATTCAGGCTCAGGAAAAGGTTGGGAGCAATGTTCCCACCTGTGGGAAGTGGAAACACCATGAAAAACATGGCATTGTGTGGCTGTGGTGTAAATCTCTGGGGGTTTGGGCTCCTCTCTTGACTTTGGAGCTGCGTCCCCACATCCTGCTGTCCCAGAGGGAGAGCAGCCCCAAAGGGAAGGGGTTTGAGCCCAGAGCAGTGCTGGGGACCTCAGAGAGGTGAAAAGTTCCCATTTGGGATGACAATCCCTGTCCCCAGCTCCTGAGGGCAGGGGTTTTGTGCTTGTCCCATTGTCCCTGGGCACAGGGCAGGGGTTTTACATTTGCCCCATTGTCCCTAGGCACAGGGCAGGGGTTTTGTGCTTGTCCCATCGTCCCTGGGCACAGGGCAGGGGTTTTGTGGTTGCCCCATTGTCCCTGGGCACAAGGAAAGAGTTTTGTGGTTGCCCCATTGTCCCTGGGCACAAGGAAAGGGTTTTGTGGTTGTCCCGTTGTCCCTGGGCACAGGAAAGGGGTTTTACATTTGCCCCATTGTCCCTGGGCATTTCATCCCCTCTCAGCTGTCCCCAGCTGAACTCTCCCCCTTCCCCGCCACATCTCCGGGTGCTCACTGACTCATTTCCCGTGTCCTTTGGCCCCGGCATCCTGGCTGCCCCCGCAGGGGACGGCCCCGGCTCAAACGCTGATTTCACACCGAACTCCTCTGCCCGAGATTGCGATCAGGGCTGGGCTGCTCGAGCTGAGCGAGCCCTTCCCAACCCTGGCCTTTGAAAACCCCGAGTTCAGAGCTCAAATACACCCAAAGCCTCCTCTGACTCCTGATCTGCACCCCCTTTCCTGATCTGAACCCCCACTCCTGATCTGAACCCCCATTCCTTATCTGCACCCCACTCCTGATCTGAACCCCCGTTCCTGATCTGAACCCCCATTCCCGATCTGCACCCCCATTCCTGCAGTTCCCACTCTCCTCACGATTTCCCAGCGACCCGAAAGGCACAAAACAAGAAAAAGAAGGATAAATCCCAAACCAGCAAGGAAGATGCTGGTAAAATCCTCTGCGCCCAGGTGCTGGGATCAAAACGCATCCCTACAATCCACACTGGGGACTGCTGGGCTCTCTGGGTTTTCCCCGGGTCCAGCCCCAAGGCTGGGCAGTGCCCCTGGGATGCAGGGAGGTGGTGATGGGTGACGGGATCAGCATCACCAGGTTTGGGGAATTCTGTTTCAGCCCACCCGAATCCCCCTCCCCGAGCTGGCCCCGGCTCCCCGCGGTGTTTTCCCAGCTATCAGCAGCTCCGATCTGCCCTTTGTGGCCTCGGTGACCTTTTTCACACGTATTTTCTGCCACCGCCTGACCAAGGAGGAAAAGACACCCCAGGGGAGATGAATTCATTTCCTCCAGGCTCACCCCGGGGTATTTTCCTTGAGAATCTTCCCCTGGCATCACTCCAGGTGAGCAGGTGGGGTGGGTGGAGCTCGGTGTGGACTCCCCTTCCCCCGTTTTGGAAATTCCCCTAAAATCCTTCCGGAAATATTTCCTGGGCTGGGTGAGGGGAAGGACCTTCCTGGTGTCCCAAGGAGTTCGCTGCAGGGAAAATTCCAGGTGGGAAGGGTTGGAATGGGACAGCTCAAAGGGGATGGGGGAGATGGTGGGGGTGAAGATGGGGATGATGATGAGGATGATGGGGATGAAGTTGGGGATGATGGGGGTGAAGATGAAGATGATGGGAATGATGATGGAGACGGTGAAGGGAATGATGAATGGGATGAAGATGGGGATGAAGTTGGGGATGAAAATGTGGGGTGAAGATGGGGATAATGATGGGGATGAAGATGGGGATGATGGGAGTGAAGATGGGGATGAAGATGAGGTTGAAGATGGAGATGAAGACGAAGATGAAGCTGGGGATGATAAGGATGATGATGGGGATGAAGATGATGAAGAGGATGAAGGTGGGGATGAAGCGGGGGATGCCGATGGAGGTGAAGATAGGGATGATGAAGAGGATGAAGATAGGGATGATGAAGGGGATGAAGATAAGGGTGAAGATGGAGATGATGAAAGGGATGAAGCTGGTGATGAGGATGGAGATGAAGATGGGGATGAAGATGGAGATGATGATGGAGATGAAGCTGTGGATAAAGATGGGGATGAAAATGGGGATGATGAGGGGGATGGTGATGGAGATGAAGCTGGGGATGAAGATGAGGATGAAGATGGGGATGAAGATGGGGATGAAGCTGGGGATGAAGCTGGGGGGATGATGAGGGGGATGGTGATGGAGATGAAGCTGGGGATGAAGATGAGGATGAAGATGGGGATGAAGCTGGAGATGAGCCCCAGCTGTGCAGGGCTGGGGTGGGGCCTGGCTCCCTCTGTCATTTTTGGCTCCTCAGGGCTTGCTCGGGGTTCATGGCAGCAGCCAAGCCCTGAGCTGGGCGAGGTGCCAGCCCCAGCTGGGCACGAGCAGGGTTTGGGGCGCAGCAGCGGTGCAGGAGCTGCTGCATCCCAACAATCCCTGGGAGTTGTTTTCCCGGCGTTTGGCACAAGATGTCAGTGCTGCCCCACGAACGGCTCTCGGTGCTGCTCCTCCGCACGGCCTGGCCGGGTCACGGTGCTCCTTGGGGGTGCCCAAACCGGGGTGCAGCACCCCGGGGTCCGGACGTGCCCCCCTGTACCCGCGGGGACCCAGCGGGGCTGCTCCCCGCTGATGGAGAGGCTCCCAGAGCAGCGGGTGATGCTCAGCCTCCCCCTTGGAGGCTCCCAGACACCTCCAGAACCACGGGAATCATCTGGGGAGAAATCCAGGAGGGAAGACACGGAGGGAAAAGAAGCTGGGGATGAAAGAACCCAAACCCTCTCCCAGCAACACGTGGCAAAAGGGGGGAAAAAACTCCCTCAAAAGAGTGTTGACAAGTCTGGAGGCTTCTGGGACCCGGGGTGACCAGGAAAATAACACATCAAAGACCCCACGTCCGCCTGAAGACAGATAAAAACTCCGAGCCAAATGTTCTATGAATATTTAACTACCATCAATATTTAATTAGCAGATAGAGGGAGATTAAGAGCAGAGGGATCCATTCTCCCTGCTTGCTCCAGCCCCCCTCTCGGGGTGCTGGGGAACTCTTGGGGTCACACTCAGTGCCAGAATTGGGGTGCAGGAACCCCAAAGGAAGGGAAGATCCCCAAAAGGGAAGGTTTTGTTTCCCCAGCCTCACTCTGGGAGAGGGCAGAGAGAGCTCTGGCATGACCTGGGTGTTGTAAATCCAAGCCAGCCATCCAAGGAAACAATTAAAAGTCTTTTTGGAGATTTAGGATGCTCCAAAAAAGCAGCTTTGCCCATCAATGGATTGGCTGCTGAGGGCAGCTGGAGAGTGCAGAGGGTGGGTCAGGATCCAATTTCCAGCTTTTCCAGGGGGTTTTGGAGATTTAGGATGCTCCAAAAAAGCAGCTTTGCCCATCAATGTATTGGCTGCTGAGGGCAGCAAACGCAGCTGGAAAGTGCAGAGGGTGGGTCAGGATCCAGCTTTTCCAGGGGACAGGGAAAGCTTTGTGGGATCGTGGTGCTGCTGGAAGTGCTCAGTTTGGGATGCTCTGTGGGGCTGACCTTGGTGAGGGTGAGCTGGAGGTGACTTCTCCTCTTGCTCTGAATCCATCCAGGTCAATCGTGGGTCTTTCCAGGTCCATCGTAGATCCATCCATACTCTGGATCTATCCAGGTCCATGGATCCATCCATGCTCTGGATCCATCCAGGATCATCCTGGGTTCATTCTGCTCTGGATCCATCCAGGTCTATCATGGATCCATCTTGCTCTGTATCCATCCTCTCTGGATCCATCCAGGTCCACGTTTGTCCCTTTTTGTGCTTCAATCCCCCTCCTGCCCCGGTGCCTGGGGACCCCTCCAGCTCTCGGCCACAGCCACGGGGACAGGGAGGTGCCTGCCTGTCCCCAGGTGTCCCCCGGCTGTCCCAGCCCGTCCCTCCCTGGGGAGCTTCCCACTATTCCACTATTCCCGTTATTCCCGTTATTCCCGTTATTCCCGTCATTCCCGCTATTCCTGTTATTTCCGCTATCCCCGCTGTTCCCATTATCCCCGCTATTTCCGTTATTCCCGCTATTCCGCTATCCCCGCTATCCCTATTATTCCCGCTATCCCTGTTATTCCCTCTATTCCCGCTATTCCTGCTATTCCCTCTATTCCCGCTACTCCCGCCATTCCCGCTATCCCCGCTATCCCTGTTATTCCCGCTATTCCTGTTATTCCCGCTATTCCGCTATTCCCTCTATTCCCACTATTCCCGCTATTCCCTCTATTCCCGCTACTCCCGCCATTCCCGCTATCCCCGCTATCCCTGTTATTCCTGCTATCCCGCTATTCCCACTATTCCTGTTATTTCCGCTATTCCCGTTGTTCCCGCTATTCCCGTCATTCCGCTACCCCCGCTATTCCTGTTATTCCCGCTATTCCCGTTGTTCCCACTATTCCTGTTATTCCCGCTATTCCTGTTGTTCCCGCTATTCCCGTCATTCTGCTATCCCTGCTATTCCTGTTATCCCCGCTATCCCCGCTATTCCCCCTATCCCCGCTATCCCCCTATTCCGCTATTCCCGCTATCCCCGCTATTCCCACTATTCCCTCTATCCCCGCTATCCCCGCTATTCCGCTATTCCCGCTATCCCGCTGATGCTTTCCCCGCGGCGCTGGAGCCGTGTGGGGCAGTGTCTAATCCACCAGGAATCCCCAGTGACAAATCCTCCGAGGTGGGAGGGAGGGAGGCAGGAGGGACATTCCTGTGCCGCTGGGGCCTCCTGGGCTGTGTGTCCTCACTGTCCCCTGTCCCGGGGGACATCTCTGCGGCCCCCAGCCCTCTGTGCTGAGAGGGGCCGAGGATCAGGGATGGAGGGATTTCTCCTCTCCTCCAGACTGAATTTAGAACCCCCTCTCCCGTATTTTATGGGGAATTCCCTCTTTGGGAGCTGCCCTGATGGAGCGGGGCTGGAGAGGGCAGTGAGAGCCAAGCCAGGATGGGTTTTCCCTGTGCTGGGGACAGGACATGAGGGATGAGGGCCAGGAATGTCACAACACGCCTGCAGTTCCCTCAAAAGCTCTTCCCAAACCCCTTCCCGGCCAGGCCATCGTGTGTGGAAGAGAAACATTTCATGGGTGTGACCATGAGGGTGCCTGGCCCGGGTTTGGGGGGGAGGATGTGGGGCTGGGATGGTCCTGGGGACCCCCTGCCCTGTCTCCTCCTCCCCAGCCCGTGCCTGCCAGCTGCCACCTCCTCCTGCGCCTGGGGACACCCCGCTGGCTTTCCCCTCCTGGGCTGTTCCCCAGCATCCCTGAGCTGTGGATGCAGCCCAAAAGGGATGTTCAAGGGTGTTCCAAGGGGTGTTCCAAGGGATATTCATGGGATGTCCCAAGAGATGTCCCAAGGGATGTTCAAGGGATATTCAAGGATTGTTCCAAGGGATGTTCAAGGGATGTTCCAAGGGATGTTCAAGGGATATTCAAGGGATATTCAAGGGATGTTCCAGGATTGTTCCAAGGGATGTTCCAAGGGATATTTAAGGGATGTCCCAAGGGATGTTCAAGGGATGTCCCAAGGGATATTCAAGGGATATTCAAGGGATGTTCCAAGGCATGTTCCAAGGGGTGTCCCAAGGGATATTCAACGATTGTTCCAAGGGATATTCAAGGGATATTCAAGGGATGTTCCAGGATTGTTCCAAGGGATGTTCCAAGGGATATTTAAGGGATGTCCCAAGGGATGTTCAAGGGATGTCCCAAGGGATATTCAAGGGATATTCAAGGGATGTTCCAAGGCATGTTCCAAGGGGTGTCCCAAGGGATATTCAAGGATTGTTCCAAGGGATATTCAAGGGATATCCCAAAGGATATTCAAAGGATGTCTCAAGGGGTATTCAATGGATGTTCCAAGGGATATTCAAGAGATATTCAAGGGGTGTTTCAAGGGATATTCCAAGGGATATTTCAAGGATGTTCCAAGTAATATTCCAAGGGATATTCTAAGATATATTCCAAGGGATATTTAAGGGATATTCCAAGGGATATTGCAAGGGGTGTTCCGAGGGATATTCAAGGGGTATTCCAAGGGATATTCAGCTGACTGCTGAAACCACTGCACCAGCTGCTTTGCCACCAGCCCAGGCTGGGCTTTATTCCCCCCTCTTGCTTTCCATGGATTTCATTTTGATTTTGATGGAAATTGATTTTTTTTCCCCCACCACAGCACCCAGACCTGGGCGAGCAGTGGGGACGATCCTGGGGGACCCTCACCCTTCACAGTGAATCAAACCAACCCCAGATCTCCTTTAACCACCCAACCCAGCCCAGCCCCCGCAGCGCCCCGGGGGGACGGGCATTTCTCGGGATCACTGGGCTATAAAATCGCTCCTGGGCCGGGGAGGGAGCGGGGCTGGGCGTGCGGGACCTGCCGAGCCCTGCCCGGCTCCAGATCTGGGCCATTCACCACCACTCGAGACTTTTAGCGCCCCGAGCAACGGCGTGTTCTGCTGATGAGTTCTTTCTGCTCCAGTAATTACAGTGAGGAATTTGTCAGAACGAGCTTTCCAAAGCCTTCTCGTCTTGTTCTGATTTTACCTGGAGTGTAAAAAGTCATTAGTACGGTAAAACAGAGGCCGGGCTCCGGCAGAGAGCGCGGCACACTCAATATGCACAAAACAAAAATTAAAAAAAATTAAATTATTGTTTTTCTCTTCTCCCCAGGTGGAGTTTTCCTTGACTGGAATTAGCAGGACGAGGAGGCGAGGCTGGAAGGTGGGCTGGGCACAGCAGGATGTGCTTTGTCTTTCCCAGGTCCCCTCTGTCCCTGCTTTTGGGGACAATTTTGGTTTCACCCTCTCCCAGCAGCTTCTCCACCTTTTCTGGAGCCTGTGCAGTCCCTGGAGAAGAAATCCAGTGGAAAACTCAGCGGGATGATGTCCTGCATCGCCCGGGGCTGCCAGCGAGCCCAGGGTGGGGAAAACCCCTCCTGATCCTGGCACGGCCCGAAAATAGCAGCAGTCGTGGTTCCAAACCCTTGGGGCTCGGGTTTCGGGATATTAACAGATGTCAGCCGGAGTCTGGGGAGCTCAGGCTTGAAATGAGCCAGGAGAAAGAAAAAAAAATAAAATCATATCAATAGCACAAAAAAGTGGAACTGAGGACGGGAGGAGTCGTGGAGTGGGTGTCAGCCTCCCTATTTTCAGCAGGGAGCTGCAGCCCTCCTAGAAGGTGTTAAAAACCAAGTTTTTTTAAAAAAACTTTACGGCCAAAAAATAATCAAAATTTAGCAAAATATAGGTGGGGTAAAGAGGATTTCTCATCCAGAGCTCTCCTCCATCTGCCTCTGTGACACCACATCTATTCCTGATGCTGCTTTGTCCCTGTTCTGCCTCAAAACTGAGGGGAACTTCCACCCCCCTGGGGCTTTTGGGGTTTTTTATTCTTTAATAGGTTTGAAAAAAAGAGACATATCAGTCTTGGGCCCTAATCAAAGCATTTTGGGTTGTATTTAATTAAGTGATAACTTTGAGGGCTGAAAGGAAGGGATTTGAGGGGGGCTGCTTGGATTTCAGGGTATTTCCAGCATCCCCGAATGCAACTTGGAAGTGGAGAAGGGATTTCAGGACAAAGCCTTTCCCTCTGCCAGTGTGAAACCCAAACTGTCAGATTTTCTCTCTCTTTATTTCATGAGCAACTTGGCCAAGATTGATTGAGCTTGGAAATGGTTTTGGTGTCCCCAAATCTGGTTTTAGGGCCCAGAAATCCTGGGGACTGGGAGAACATTCCCTGGAGACTCCCAGGTGCCAGGCTGGAATTTTGGGTGCTTTGGGAAGTATTTTAATTTTTAAATTAATATAACTCAGGAATTATTTTGATTTTTAAATTAATGTGATTAATCCACATGCACAATAAACCCCAATTTGTGCTTTTCAATTTCCTTTCCTGAGGAATTTTGAAGTGCCAGGTCCCATTTTTCCCTTTGCTGCACCCCAACTCCACACACCTGGAATTGCCCTGCAGCACCCCTGGTAAATATTGATTATTCCCTCTCCTGAGCAATGCGATCCCACTGGTAAATATTGATTATTCCCTCTAATTAGCAACATGCTCCCCCATATCTGTGCATCCTGGGAAGGCAGGGCTGCCTCGTGCTCTGCTCCCGGGGTAAATGGCAGGTGAATGAGATTAGGGGCTGGGAGTGAGCCCTGCCTGAGAGCCTTAACTGGCAATTCCCAGAAAAAGGCAGGGGAATAATTCAATATCCTTCCTGCGATGCCGCCGTGGCGGAGTCAGGCTGGGCCCGTGGCTCCCCGTGGGGCAGGGAGCCTCCAGAGGGATCCTTGATTGCATCAGCACCATCATTAGGCTGCAAGCAGGGAATTGGGAGCATTAATTGGGAGATTTGGGGATGGGAGGGGCTGTCTGCTTCCCCTCCTTCCCCACGCTCCCCTTTCCCTGCTGCTGGGAGCCCCCAAAATCCACCTGCAAACCCCCCTGGAGCCTGGCAGCCACCCCGAGGTCATTTGGGATATTTGGGGTGCCAGCCAAGCTCCTGGACCCAGGGCTGGGCAGAACAGCTCTCACCCAGCTCCTGATTTCATTTTGCTGGAAACCCTGCAGTTCAGGGCTGCCAGGAGGGAACCAGACACTGGTTCAAGGTCAAGCTCCAGCAGCTTTGGCCAAAAAGCTGGAAAATAACCCCATTTGGGTGATCCAGAGCATCCCAGCCCGCAGTCCCAGAGGGGGATTTTCTTTCCTGGCTCTGCCCAAAGCCAGGGCCAGAATTCAGCTGCAGTCACGGAGGAGCTGCCACCCCTCACTCCCTGATTTCCACAACCTTCTCCTGGATTTTCCAACCCCTTTTCCCAGCATTTTGGCCATTTCCTCACTCTCCATGCTCCCATTCCTCCCTCCATCACCAGGATGAGGAGGGGCTGAGGATCCCATAGGAATTTCCCATATTTTACCCCTGAAAAGAGGAACAAATATCCCCTGTCAGGCCCAGAACCAGGAATTCTGTCTGGAGGAAAGGGAATTCAGGGATTTTCTTAGGATAATCCCTGGTGCTGGCAGGAGCTGCCCCGGTGGCATGAACCCATCCCAATCCATCCCATCCCAAACCTGTAATCACAAATCCTCACCAGTGCATCCCATTCACTTGCTCACTGGTTTTTCTGGGATTCTCCACCTTCCCACCCCTTTCCCAGATCCTTCAGTATCCCTGGATGAAACAGCAGCAATGGGAGAAGTGACTGAAAAATGCTTTTAAGGACCCTAAAAGCCACTTGGAATCCTCACATTTTCCCCAGCAACAAAGCTGGGATATTACCAAATTCTGCTGCCATCAAAAGCTGCTGGTGAAACTCCCATCCATCAGTTATGAAGTGCAATATTCCTCCCAGGAATTGCTCCCTGTGTGGATCCAGGCTCTTCTCTGCCATCCCCCACTGGGCAGATGCTCTGGGATCAGATGGTTTGGCCATTCCAGGGGGTTTGGCTTCGAATTTGTGGGATTTTGGTCCAAAATCCCAGGGTGTTTGGTTTTGAATTTTTTTTCGAGTGAAGGGAGGTGACAAAGGACACCCTGGACGTTGGTGACAGCACCTCAGTCCTTTTGCAGAGCCCTCAAAGGCTGTTGGATTTTACAAATCCCAATCCCAGGCTGGAGAAATGCAGCTCCAGGGGAGGAAGATGAGGCTGAGGAAGGATGGGGTAACCCAGCAGATGCTCCCCCCACTCCCAGAGGGTCTGAAAGGGTTGGAGACACCAGAAAATGCCTCCCCACAGCAGCCCCATTAGCAGGTCGATGTGAAGGATCGATCAGACACTCCCCAGAGGCCCTGGGAGCTTTAACTGAGCTGTGCCCACCTGTACCCAAACCCGAATCGTTTTTGGCCAGACACCACCAAGGGCAGGGGAGTTTTGTTGAAAAACCTCTGAGAGAAATCATTACTAGAAACCTTCAACAGCAGAGTTGGCCAGAAAATCCTGATTTTTTCCCCAAGACAGCCCAGCCATTATCCCACTGGAGAATCCTCCCTCTCTCCTGGCTGTTCTCCACCCTTCCCTTGTGTGGACTTTCTGGGGGCTTTTTTATTTTATTTTGAACAGCTGCTGCCTATTGAGCAGGGAAACGATGTTGCAGGAGGCTCTTTTGACCCTGCTGCTATAATTATTCCAGACTCCAGCACTGGCTGTGCTTCAAATGCAATTTTCCCCGACGCCTCCCAGTCCTGCCGGTGGCTCCTTCCCGTCGGATCCCGGAGGCTCCGAGCCGCTGATGGGGGATGCGGGCAAAACCCTCTGCGTGGATTTCCCGGCAGGTTTTGCCTCCTCAGGTGCATCCCGTGGGATTTTCCTGCTTGTTTCAGGGATATTTTGCGTGAGACACAATTCCTGCTGCCATTCCCTGGTCCCGGAGAGGAAAACAAGGAGCCAAACTCATCCCCTGCTCCTAATGCTGATTTTCCCACCCCCAAATCCCAGCAGCTCCATCCACACTGGGGATCCCACCCCAAGGGGTTAATCCTCTTTGCCCAGACCAGCTGGGAAGATGTTCGCTGCTAAACGAGCTCCTGAAAAATTCATGCCCCTAAACGCTTTTTGCAGGGGGGTTCTGCCCTTCCAGGCGGGACGGGAGCAGCCCCAGCCCCAGCTGGGATTGCTAATGGCCCCAAGGGAAGGGTTTTACTGGATCCCGTTCCCGTTCCAGCTGGGATCCCGCAGCCCCAGGAGCCCCTGGCCATGATGGGATGCCCATTAGGCTGAGCCAGCCGGTCTCGCAGCTGCTCCATCGTTATCCCGCTGGACACGGCAGCCGGGAGCGAGCTCCGGGCTCGGGATCGAAGCCAGGCTCCGCTTTCGCCTCGGGAGGGCTCCGGGCTGGGCAGTGCCCGCGGGCTGCGGGGGAGCTTGGGGTGGGCTGGATCCCTCCTTGCTCGGGGAGATTCCCTCGGGAAGTGTTGAAATTCGCTGGAGGGAGAATGGGAACCCCCCTCCTGCTGCTGGTGTTGGGGTTTGGGGTTTTGGAGGTGCTTGGGTGGGTTTGGGGTGCAGAGGAGTGCCCGGCTGGGGCCACAGGTGACACTCAGGGGGTGGTGGGACCCCAGAGCTGCCATCACCCCGTGGGCAGCACAAACGGATCCCAAGGCACCCTAAAACCAAATCAGGGTGTGGGATGGAGCAAACTCATCCCAAGGCACCCTAAAAAGAAATCAGGCACTGGGATGGAGCAAACTGATCCCAAGGCATCCCAAAAACAAATCTGGCTGCGGGATGGAGCAAACTCATCCCAAGGCACCCTAAAAAGAAATCAGGCACTGGGATGGAGCAAACTGATCCCAAGGCATCCCAAAAACAAATCTGGCTGCGGGATGGAGCAAACTCATCCCAAGGCACCCCAAAATCCAAACCAGTCTGTGGGATGCTCAGCTGTCTCTGTCCCAGATGGAAAAGCCCTGTTGGGACAGGCCCAGGGAAAGGAGGAGGCTCTTGGGGATGGACTCGGCCCTGGCCAGGAGGTGCCAGGGAAGGGGGAAAAGGGACTCTGGAAGCCCTGGAATGGGAATCCCCAGCTGGAAAGGTAATGGGGAAAGGGGACAGGAGAGGATGGGAGAGGTGATGGGGTGGATGGATGGATGGATGGATGGATGGATGGATGATGGATGGACAGACGGATGGATGGATGGATGGATGGATGGATGGACACACGGATGGATGGATGGATGGATGATGGATGGACAGACGGATGGATGGATGGATGGATGGATGGATGGACACACGGATGGATGGATGGATGGATGATGGATGGACAGACGGATGGATGGATGGATGGATGGATGGATGGACACACGGATGGATGGATGGATGGATGATGGATGGACAGACGGATGGATGGATGGATGGATGGATGGATGGACACACGGATGGATGGATGGATGGATGATGGATGGACAGACGGATGGATGGATGGATGGATGGATGGATGGACACACGGATGGATGGATGGATTGGATGGGGGGATGGATGGATGGACGGACTGGGATGCAGTGAGCACAGAGCCAGCAGCTGAACTGGATTTTTGGTGCAATTCCCAGGTGAATCCCTCCTGGAGGTGCCCAGCCCTTCTCTGGGAAGGAGCTCCAGGATGCTGAGCTTGGTGCTGAGCCCACCTTGCCAGAACATTCTTGTGTCCTTCCCCTCACCCTGCACGCCTCCAGCTCAACCTCTCCACTGCCCAGAATTCCCTGGCATCTGCTCAAGCCTGGAGCATCCCACATGGGAGAGGGGTGGAGAAAGGGGCTTAGAGTTCTCACTGGGACTGGCCAGGAGCTCTTTGGGGTCCTGAGGGGCCACCAGGGCTGTGCCTTGTGGTGACCTCGTCCCCAAAACACCATTAAATGCCCTTGATCCTAAAAAACCTCTGGAAAATCTGCCTGGAAAAGCCAAGTGAGGGGGCAGCTGGGAAAGCAAAGCAGATGGAGGCTCCTCTGAAACTCTGAGTGTTCCCATCTGGGCCAGGGAAGGGCTGGGGATGAGGTGGGGACAGTCCCCAGGGTGTCCCTTGGTGCTGCTGGGGACACCTGCAGGTGCTCTCCTGCAAGCTCCCAACCTGCACAGGGCTGGAAAAGAAAGAATTCTTCAATTTTTATGTGTTTGTGTATTTGTGGTCCTGCCCTCGCGAAAACTCGGGGTCAGGAGGCAAAATGGGCTTTGTTTAAGGCAAAACCTCTTGCTTTTGGGTTTTATCAGCATCTGCTGGGCCTTGCTCACTTCAAGAGCCTGGTTTAGGGGCTGCAAATGCCCTCAGCCCTTCAAAAATGAAAATAAAATGATGGGCTGGTCTTCACCGTGCTGCAAATCCCCCCTCAACCCCTCCAAAATGAGGATAAAATGATGTGCTGGTCCTCCCGTGCCATAAATCCCCTCAGCCCTTCCAAAATGAGGATAAAATGGTGTTCTGATCCTCACCCCGCTGCTCCCAACCCCAAATTCCCATGGCCAGCCCAGCCCTGATGTCAGAGGAGCTGCTTTTGAACTCACCCAGCGCTTAAATCCAACTCCAAACTTCCACATTTTAAATTTATTTTTTTAAACCCAAAACAAACAGCAAGCCAGGAAAAGAAACTCTCTTGTTGGCTTCTCTGGCTGCCAAGATAACCAACCCTCCTAACGAGCTGCTGTAATTAGGTGCTTTGATTCCCTGGTGCTGGGGGAAGGGGGTGCTCATCAATTCCCTGGATTTGGAGGATGTTGGGATGCTCTGTTTCCATCAGGGAGTTCTGGGTGCACACAAAAACAGTGATTTAAATGTTAGGGAACCAATCCTTGGTGTTTTTCTCCTCTCAAAAGTAGCGGTAAAAGCGGAAATGGAGAAATTTCCCCACGGGATAAAAATTTTTGGAAGGGAAAGGGAAATAATGTCACTGCTGGTCTGTTGAGATGTTCTCCTCTGAGACCCCCCTCAACCCCCAACTTTGATAATATTGACTTTTTAAATCAGCTAAAATATTAAATTCCTACGTTCTACCCCGAAATTAATATTTTAATAGAATATAAAAGTGGAGGCAGGGATGGAGCTGAGCAGTAAAACTGAAATGAAACATTTTTATCTCGCAGGAAGGAGCGGCTTTGGCGCCACTGCTTTGCTTCTTCCTTCCGCTCCTTTTATGGGGCTATTAAAATATTCATTTTAATATTATAAATATTGCATTCGATACCTAATGTGCCTTTGCACTCTTTGGGGCACCCAAAAGTCAGAACAATTTGCTGGGATGTGCTCAGGACCTGCAGCAGCTCGGGAGTGAAATATTTCAGCCTTTTTTTTTTGCTTTTCCCACCCATTTTTCTTGGAGGATGGAGAGCCTTGGGATGGCCTCTGGGACCAGTGACAGAGCCATGGATCCACAGAATAAACCATTAATCCAGCTGGACAATTAATTCAAATAAAAGGCTCTTCCCCCCTCCCCATCTCCTTAGAAATAATCACATAAAATGAATTTATGGCAATTACGGGATTTCTCTATTTCTGTCATTATCAGAACTATAGAAGGAAGGGCTGAGGATACAAATGGGTTTCTGGAAGGGAGGGAATTGAGATGTATTTTTAATCACGTTTCAGGATCAGCCACTCAGCTCCCACCCAGGATTAGCTCTGGGGCAGGGCTGGGATGCTCCTGCCACTACCAAGGAACTTCCCTGTGTGCGTTATTGGAAAATAATGGGAAAAACAGAGGCTTGGAGTGAGGCTTTCACTCTCCCGATGTGTCCCCAGGGCTGGTTTGGATTAATTCTTTCTGGTTTATGGAGGATTTATCTTCTTTGGGGGGTCCTGGGGGTGAAAAAGAACAACTCCATGTGCAGAGATCAGCACTGGCTGTTGGCTTTTCAGTAAAGCCCCCCAAAAATGGGGTTTGGAATGTGTTTTCATGCATCCAGAGGAGGGGTTTGCACCCAGGAGCTCTCCTTGCTCCTCATGGATTCATCCCAGCAAAGCCTTGGAAAGAGCAGAGCTGGAGAGAGGCCGTGCCTCAGTTTCCCCAGGAAAAGGGGAAGTGGCTCCCTGCCGGTGCCACCCCCGGGGGTCCCCTGGCAGCGGCGACACCTCCAGAGCGGCTCCCACAGGGATTAGGGCTGGCTGGCTGATTAGCGCCCTGTAATCCCCCGATTAGTGCTGCGGGATTAGGGCAGGTGCGGCCGGCCGGGGATTACCGGGGGCTGCTCTCTGCCCGGCCTGGCACCGCACCCGCGGCATCGGCCCCACGAACGCGCTGATCCACGCGGGGAGTGCCCCCAGCCCCTGCCCTGGGGCCGTGGGGTGTGTGTGGTTTTTTGGGGAGTGCAGCCCATGGGGTGAGAGCGATGGAGCTGCTGCCCCCGAGGTGCCCAGGGGTGATTCGGGAATTTGGGAATTTGTCCAGTCCTGCCTGGACATCCTTCAGTGTTTTTTTTCTTTTGGGATAACTCCTTGGAAAATCCATCCAGGAGTTGCTCGGGTGGGGAATTGTTCTGGGGTCGCATTTTGCCCTTCCCTGCCTCAGCTCCTGCTGGAATCAGGGGATTTATCTGCGGCATCTCCCCCTGGGAGAGATCCCAGCCCACTCCAGCCCCCTCCGCCCGCCAGCGCCGGAGTCATAAATAAAATCCAGCTGGGGTAAAAATACTCCTTTCTGGAACGGCTGGGGAAAAAAAAAAATAAAAAAAAAATCTCCCAGCGGTGCTGCCAAGAACCTGCCAGAGGCGCCGCGGAACGCGGGAGGGATTGCACCCAAACATCCCTCTTTAAAAGCCTCATCCATCAGTGGAAAGGATCCCGAGGCCGGGAAGGACAGGGCATCATCCCAGGCTCCCAGGGCTCGTCCTGGGCATCATCCCCCGCTTCCCAGGGCTCCTTCTGGAGTGGGGAAACTGAGGCTTTGTCCCACCCGGGCAGGCTGGGGAGGGGATCAGGGGCTGGGCGCTGCCACCCCGGGGGCTCAGCCCGGACTCAGCCCTCCCCTCCCGGAGCAATTGGGAGATTGGTTTATAAATCATGGGATTTTTATGGAAACGAGCGGCGAGCGCCTGGGAGGCGGCGGGGCCGCTCCAAAACAGCGCCCGGCCGCTCCTGCGGAATTCCAGGTGGCGGGGATTGAGGCACAGCCCATCTCCCTCCTCCTCCTCACCCTGGTGTTGTCCCCAGAGCTCTTCCAGCAGCACCCAAAGGTGCTGGGGACCCTCGGGGGGATCCCTCCTCCTCCTCAGCGCTGCGGGGCCGCCTCTTCCCGGGGGCATCTCCAGCCCCTGTCACTGCTCAAGGTCAGCCCCATTAATTGCCGTGAATTATTTTGGCGTTAATGGAGATGTCTTGTGCACTTCCACAGCGAACGAGGCTGCCAGGAGGAGAGAGCTGGCCGAGGTTTCCTGGGAAAGGGAGGTGGGGGAATGCATGGAAGCGGAGCGGGGAGAGGGGAGGCACCCGGCCTTGGTGTGGGCAGGGATGGTGGCAATGGCTGGCAGTGGGGTCTCAGCCCCCAAACGCTCTCACACTCCCGCTGGGCAGTTGAGGGGAGCGTGGCATTCCCAAAAACCCAACTCTCCCGTGGCTCCAGCAAGCCGGGATAAGGGAATCCCTCCCCAGCCGTGCCGGGAGCACCTCCAGGCCCTGCAGGAGCCGATCCGGGATGTGCCGGGATGTGCCGAGCTTTGCAGGGCACCGGGGAGGGACCGGGTGACCCAGGGGGGCACAGGGGGTCCCCAATACCCGCGGCATGGGGGCTCAGCCAGGAGGGGGTGACAGGGCTGAGCCCCCGGGTGGCACAGAGGGGACACCCGGCAGGTGTGGCAGAGAGGGGACAGGCTGCAGGGTGGCACAGAGGGGACAGGCTGCAGGGTGGCACAGGGGGAACAGGCTGCAGGGTGGCACAGAGGGGACAGGCTGCAGGGTGGCACAGAGGGGACAGGCTGCAGGGTGGCACAGGGGGGACACCCGGCAGGGTGGCACAGAGGGAGAGGCTGCAGGGTGGCACAGGGGGGACACGCTGCAGGGTGGCACAGAGGGGATACCCTGCAGGGTGGCCACAAGTGGCCAAACCCGGCTGCCCCTCCCCGCGCTCACCTTGCCCAGGAGGGCTCGGAACCCCAGAATTTTCACCACCCCGGGGCAGGGCCGGGCACCCCCGGCGGTGTTGGGGGGGGCTCGGGGAGCGGGCGGTGGGGGCTGCGAGGAGAAGGAGGAGGGGGAGGAGGAGGAGGAGGAGGAGGAGGAGGAGGAAGGCGCCTCCCCCTGCCGCCCTCCCCTCGCTGGCACCCAGCGGAGCCCGATGCGGCTCGGGCCGGGCGAGCGGGCACCGGAGCGCCCAGCCCGGCCCGGCACAGGCGGGGGGGCCGCGGCAGAGCCCCCCTCCACTGCCCGAGCCCCCGGCACCCCCTGCCTGCCTCCATCTGCCAGCAGCAGGGGGGACACCCCGTCTTTAACGCGGGGGAGGCGGGGACCCCCTCCTTGGAGCGCTCCTGGCGGGGTCCCCCCGCTGCCAGGCTGAGCCCCGGGGTGTCCCCCCAGCCCCTCGCATGCGGGGACCCCGCCGCCGAGCTGCTCCTGCCGCCGATTAATCGCATCTGCCTGGGATTAATTATTCACCCGGCTCTGGGTTGTGGTTTTTCTGTTACGTTCTTCTTGTTTTCTGCAGGGTGGCACAGAGGGACAGGCTGCAGGGTGGCACAGGGGGGACACGCTGCAGGGTGGCACAGAGGGGATACCCTGCAGGGTGGCCACAAGTGGCCAAACCCGGCTGCCCCTCCCCGCGCTCACCTTGCCCAGGAGGGCTCGGAACCCCAGAATTTTCACCACCCCGGGGCAGGGCCGGGCACCCCCGGCGGTGTTGGGGGGGGCTCGGGGAGCGGGCGGTGGGGGCTGCGAGGAGAAGGAGGAGGGAGAGGAGGAGGAGGAGGAGGAGGAGGAGGAGGAGGAGGGAGGCAGGTGGCTGTGGCTGGGCTCCTCCTCCTCACATGGGGGGGAGCTGAGCATGAAGGGC